>NW_008587443.1:52927-76307 GCF_000691845.1 Merops nubicus | reverse complement strand
TGAGACTTTTTCAGAGAAGCAGCAGGCTGTGTTAGGGAGGATTCAAAGGCATTCTTTCTTAAGCTTAGTAGTTCTTAAAGAAATATGTTTTTTCAGCACTTCAAAGACAGTTTGTCAGAGACTTAAGAATGTAATGATCATCCTGCATTTTGGGTGGACCAGTCTCGTAAAACAGCTCACAAATCATTCCATGTTTTGGGCTTAAAAACATTAGTGGTATAGAAATCGAAGTCTTGGTTACAGTCTCATAGTAAGAGTCTCTTTAGACTGTTTTTCGCCTAAAGGGCAATTATGTTTCTTCTCAGAGATTTTGCTACCGAATATGCAAGTCTAACCTGTCATTCGGTGGATGTAAATCTGTCTCCTTCTCGGGACCTCCGGGCTGAAAGGGTATTTCTTGCCCTTGCTGTCCAAAGTGTCGGCTGTCAGCACCGCAGCAGCACCTGTAACCCCCTGCTTGCTTCTTGTCCTCTGATGGATAAGGAGGGACCGCAGGACTGGCCGAGAAGGGGTTCGTACTTTAAGCCTTTTCAGCATCAGTTTTAAATCATAGTCTTTCCATGCAGTACTTAAATCCGCAGTTTCTGTCCAAGTCTCTGGATTAAAAGCTAATTCAGGGTCAGGAGCATAACCCTGTATCCGGCACCATCCCAACAATTTCTTTATGGTGCCTTCGTCGTATTTCATCCCTCTCTTAGAGAGCATATGTAGCAGGATCGTTACAACCGCTCCCTCTTCTTGACTTGAGTACCCGGACCACCGTTTGGGCCTGCATGTCGGTCTTTACCTTGCAGAAGGGTTGCCCTGCAGTGCAATGCTCCAGGCTCCAACTGTTCCCCGGTCGTGCCCACTTCTGCTGTCTTGCTGCTGCACTCCCGTTATGGTGTTTTCATGAGATTTTCGGAGATTTCCCGCATTTAAGCATACCACATTTAAGCATTACAGGGCATCCACATTTAAGCACAGCTCTGACCCGTATCCCTGTCCCTGTTTGGGTGCCAGTTGTAGAGAGCACGGGTAACAGCAGCTCAGCCCGAGTAACGACTCACACCAATACGATTAACGGTCGTTCTCCATTTATTTGCCCAAATAGCCCAGTTTATATACAGTTCCAAGCAGTCCCCTGCTTAAGCTATTGTTAATTAGGTGCAAGTCTGAGTTTTCTACCCCCCCTCTCTAGTATCTCTGTTTTCGTATGACATCAGTTTCTACTCTAAGTTAGCAATTAGCATACTACAATACTGGCTTTATTTCTTGAAGACATCTTGCTAGCAATTAAGAACCTTTGGCCCTATCCCTATACTGATTCATCCTGGGTTGCTTACTGCAGTAGAGGGAAAAAGAATTCCCCCACACATGACCATAGCAACTTCTTTCAAATGTGTTAAGTTTTCCTATTGTTTGCATTCTTGAGGAACATAATTTTGGGAAAGGACTTAAAGGGCTGGAAGAGGCAAGAAAAAGAATCACAGGAGTGTTCTCAGGTGGGCTTTGTTTGTTGTTATGAAATGTGTGTATTGTTGTGCTTGATATTTTCGGAATATCTTTGTTATAGCAAGGTAGGAGGTTTTAATAAAATTGTTATAACAAAGATGTATTAATAATTGATGGCTTTCTAGAAAGACTGTCTAGTACTGAATAAAAAATTTCTAATATCAGCTCCACTGCTAGAACCCTGTGTTGGTTGTACATCTTGTTGCAGAACAGTCCACTGAGCACATTGTAAAATGGTTTCCTCTCATCTAATTTCTTTTCACCTGAGGCACATAAAAGAACACTTACTGAAACGAGTGTCAGTGATCAATAGGCTTGTTGGATGTATGATTTATTTCCAGCTACACACACACACATATTTATTTCATGTTGCCACTCCTAAGTGCCTACTTTGGGAGTGTTCTTCTTGAAAATGCAAGCCTTTCAAGTTACACAGACTGTTCTGATTTATTCTGGATCTCCCTAGAAAAAAAAAATTATGACTTTGATAACAGGAAGGTAGACACGTCAATAAAATTTTTAGGGTTTCTTTCCACTTCCTATGAATTGATATAGCATTTAGTTGCCTACGTCTTAGCAGCCAAGCAAACAGTCCTCTTCACAAAAGACTTAGGCCAACTTCCCATTTTCTATGTACTTAATAATGCTCTCATTCATTCCAATGTCAAAATTATTTTATTTTGCCAAGGTCATAATGTCTTTTCAATAGTCCTAAAGTGTCATCTTGTGGCTAATACTGGGTTTGTTTTTATATATTCCCTGGATATGGGTAAAATCAATTTGAGGAACCAATATTTTTTTATTTTAGCAGAGATTACATTATTGGGGGTTAGTTTGGTGATAACTGATAATAGATAATAACAAAAATCTACTAAATTCATAATCCGTTTGGAAGCTACTAACAGGTTTTTTTCCTATAGTTAAGTGCAGTCATATGACCTAAGGATACATGAAAAAATGACGCATAACAAATTATGAAATCTTTGAAATGCTTATCTAATTGCTATGTAATACATCTTATTTTAACATTTTAATGAAACAAACAGAAATGAAATATTTTCAGAGGTGAAACAGTTAAATTATCACACTGGTCCCTGTATACCAACCCAAATATAAACTCCTTTAAACTAACACAGGGCATCCTAACTTGTTCAGCTACATGATCAATCTGATGTCCTCTCTCAGGGCAGTAAGAAGCCAGTTAGAGTATTTGAGTGAGTGGACCACAACTTCTTGCATCAAGCAAAAGAATCCAGGTCTCTTCTAGAGGAATTTTGTATAAGAGCTTTGAAAAATGGCGTAGGGAGGAGCTTTGACTATGTTGCAACATTTTTGTCTCAACACTTTATTCAACAGCACCTCTCTTACCATTTTAAAATATTTTGTTTTGATATAGAAGTTTATTAGAAATAGAAACATTTTTTCTACATTGAACTTTTGCAGGTTTTTATTTTTTTCTAGGAAATTAAGATTTTCTATTTTAATCCAAGTTCATAATTGTGGTAAGCTCTGGAAATCTGAAATTTTAAGTCCTTTCAATAAAAGCCTTCTGTTCTCTACACTTGCATATAAGTTACTCACTGATTATCTATTATCTAGGTTGTGGGGGTTTTCCTGTGCTTGTGAAATTCTCCTTGGCAATAAGATATATATCACTTCTACTTGCTGCAATTTTGTACAGGATCCAAAATTATTTCCAAACATGCAAGATAAACTTTCTTCTCACTCAAATGTGAAACAGTCCATTTGACATGAAATGTAGCATTTTATTTTCAAGCACTTGAAACAAAATAATGAGAATAAATAATTCATTTCATAGAAATGAAGTTGAATTCCCACTTTCTTATACAACAATTTTAGCCTTACAGCTTATTTGGCTGTATAAGAGCAGTCCAAATTCAATTTCTTTTTCTTCCTCATGGATTTGAACTACCCCTTTGTTCCAGTATAGTTCTCAGGCTATGAGTATTTTGGACTTTGTGAGTTATAATAGTTTTGCACTCACTGTCTCCTACTGGTAATGTTCCACTTCCTTTAGTGACAGAAACAGACACTAGATCTCAGTTTCCCACCTCCCACATTTGATGTCCTGATATTCAGGTCACTCTTTTCTACTTCAGTAAGATCTTGATGACTACCTAATGTGCTCACAAGACATGGAATAATACAGCAAGAGTGTCCTGATGGCTGGAATGCACCTCTGTGAGACCTTGGTTTGTCCATACTGCATAATGCATGGATTTCTTGTCATCTTAAAGACGGTTCTGACATCTTGTGTTCCCCCAGTCCTTGTTCATACAAGACTGCAGAAACTTTGTATGGGTGTCTCAAACTAGCACAACTGCTGCAAGGGTCTAACAGAACAGCCTGTCTGCAATGTCTTGTGCTGTCTGCAGTTCTGCATTGTTACAGCACATTTATGCACATTATAAAGAAATCTTTCCTTCTAAACTGGTTTTGCAAAGCTCTATGACAATGCTATAAATATCTTTAAATATTTTTTTTTCTGATTATTTTTAATCCTAGATGATAAACTCATTTCTGAAACTGAACAAGGGCTTGAGTCAGAGTTAGCAATGTGGTTTCAGTAAGTAAAATTTTGTAGTAATGTGCAGTGCATTCAAAACTAGTTCTTAGAATTAGTAGAAGGTAGGTACTTTATAGATTTAAATTAGAGCTGCTGCTCAGTCTGTCATCTGTCTCCATGTTCATAGATGGTGGGAGGTAGGGATTGTATACAGGTTTATGCTAAAGATAGATTCCCCAACAACAGGGAAACCTCCAGCTAAACTGTTTGCATTTTGTAAAACTGACCTAGGCATTTTGAAATTTGGAAGGAAAGGCACATAACAGGTTTTAGTAGTCTTTGTAACAGGTTTCTGTTTTCTTCATGATCCAAACCAAACCCAGTGTAAAGTAGGCAAAGCCTTGTCATTTGTGTTAAATATCAAGTCATTCAAGTACAGGCCAATATCTGATGATCTATCTCATAAGAAACCACAAATGGACTTAAAAGGAAACAGCAAAATTTTCTCTCACTCTTTGGTCTCTTTTTTTAAACTAATAGTGTAACCTTCTAAGAGGCAGGGAATGTCAAACAGTGTTCCCTACAGTTTCTAACATCGAGGATTTTGAAAAGCCCTGGATATTCTTAAGAGTTTATGTAATAAAAATGCTAACCCACATTTATTTATATTGCAGTTGCATGCCATATAAAATATTTCATGTGAAAAAGTATGCATTCCCTGCCCCAAAGCACACAAAATCTAAATTCATTTGCACAAAGGGCAATTAATGCATAGACAAGATGATCCCTCTGAGATGGGAGTTGCTAATGAAAAGAAATATTCCTGTTGTTTCAAAGCAAGTGTTGGCTATTTGTAACCACCTCATTTGTGTGTAATATTTTGTAATGCAGAACATATCTTTAAAATATGAGTTACAAGCTGTGAATGAGCTAGCAGTTACCCACTGTAGTGGTAACTTCCAATGAATCCTGCTTCTGAAGTACTGCTAAAGTAAATTACATATCGATTTCTGCCAAAATGGAAGACTTGTCTCATTGGTGAATTTATAATCTTACAGATTAAATAAGAATTTGATAGCTGATGCTAAAACTTATAGTTCTTTGTGTTATAAATGTATCCAGAGTCCTAAACTGATAGGTTCCACTGTGTAAAAACAGCAGAAAGGGGGAGTGGAGGGGGACGGTAGTGGATGCAGTGAAATATAAAACATTTGGGGTTTTGCTCAGAGGCTATATCTTCCCAGGTCAAATCTATGCCTCATCATGCAGGAGCAATCAAACAGAAAGGTGACCTTGGTTTTTACTGGAGATTATTGTTCAAATATTTAGCCATATCTGCCTACTTTAAGATTTTTTATTACTTCACCCAAGATACTCTGGTTTCTGCAAGTGTGAAAAATGTATATTTATACAATCTTTCATGATCTTGCTGTTGAGATGTTGTGAAGTCAAAGCATCATAATTACATGTTACTGTTCTTTTAAATCAATTACAGTTCCTCCGAGAACATTTAAGGGGGTTTGTTTGTATGGTATTGTTGTGCTCTTTTTTTATTTTTTCTTTCAATTTTGATCCAAGGACAAAAAGATCTGATCTCATACCACAAGACAAAGAATTTGCAAATCCTTTAGACATGGTTACTTACTAGGATTAATTACAACTGTTTTCTCATTCCCTTCCATATCCCTGACATGCTTTTACAGTGTTCATGAATGATAAAGGATTCTGCTCCTAGAATACTTTACTCTTGTAAACACAAGTTATCACTGTGTTTTACACTCACTCAACAAGTATTTTATTATAACTAATAACATATTGAAGATAGTATTAATTACAAATTCCAAGTACTGAACACAAGCTTCATGTGTTTTTCTTTACACTTGACTATATGCATCTTTCTTGCAATCAGTTCTGCTTTCTCTATCATCCTTGAGTATCACTTGTGGATTTGGGGGTTAGCTGATAAAGGTTTTTTCATGCCATGTATTACAGACATGATTAGGTGCTATCAGGTCTGACCTAGAATCCACTGAAGTCAGTCAGAAGACTTACATTGACTACAGTTCTTTCCATTCTAAAAATACAGTTGTGTGTGTATCTAATTTCTTTTCACGTTTAACTGTTTGAGTGGATACTACAACGCTTGGAACAGTATAATTTGCTGGAAGTAGCTGGTTATGCCATTTTAACTCCATTGGCTGTGCCATTTTTACCCAAGGAATTTTGAATCCCACACCACATAATTGTTCATGTGTTGAATAAAGAAGATTGAGTCTAACTCATACATTATGAATGTTCCTCATGTTTAACTCTGCCACAAGTCCTGTTTCAGGTATTTGTTGCAATGAAGTTATTGAGGTTAACCTTTTTATCACTTTTATGATGGGATGTTACCTCTCCTCATTTCTTCCAGATTTCAGATAAACTGAAAAGTACAGATAAAATTCAGATAAAAATACATCAGACATTTTTCTTTCTACTGCTTTTCAGTATCAGCAAGTGATGTGTTGTACAGGATTGTTAGTTAACCATCTGTATAACTGAAACAAAGAAAATTCAATTTTGAGAATTATCAGTTTAAGCTGATAGTATGAAACTGAATCACTGTCTCTTATTTTGCACAGAGAAAGAGGATCACCTCACAGAATAAAGCATGGACCATAACTACTTGAAGTACTATGTATGTTCTGTCACCTTCTCAGAGAGCACGATGACGTGTGACACAAATGCCTGGAGCCAGTTTGCTATTCATATTTTTCTACATATAGAAGAAAGAAGCACTGCTTGACCTGCAGCAGTCAATCCAGCAGGGAACATAATTCAGCTGTGAAATTATTTGGTAAAGGTTCCATCAAAACTGCAAAATAAAGCTTGACACATTTTATATAGTTTCATGAGCTTTTCTCCAATCCCAGCTGGATGCAAATATCTTTTATTAATTGTCCTTGTACTCTGTGGTCTCTGCTTGTATTATAATACATGGTGAGTTTGACTGGGTGGTTCTGCAATCAAGTCTAGTTCTGCTTTACAGAATTTTACTTGATATAATGACTTTGGAAACAAGAGAGGGATCCTGACATGTAGGCAAAGTCCTGCCTGACCCATTACTTCATTTGCAGTGCCCTGTTACCATTCTGCATTCGTACACTATTAGAAACTATGATGTTTCATTTTGATCCTAACAGGTAGCATGTGTGACAGTGGCATTTGTTTGCATTCTTAACATGTTGTGTGGAAAAAAAAAAAAGAAACAAAAACAAACCAGGAATTACTGATTTACCAAGTAATTGTCATTAGGTCTGAGGACAAAAAAAAAAATGGTTTGTCAATAAAATTGCATGTTTCCTTTCATTTGCTGAAAAATATGTAAAACTGCATCTCTAAACAAATTCATATGGTTTAAGTATCTTCTGGCAAAACAAATTATGATGTCCTCTCTGTTTTCAGATTGGTGAGGTAAGTGTGTTTAGAGGAACTCTAATGAAAATAAAGTTTTATATAAGTGGGAATGGAAATTTCTTGCCATGTCTGGATAAAGGTACAGATAAGTTTCAACATGTAATCTGAGTTTGCAGTTCAAAAGGATAAAAGGCAAATTTGTATTTTAACATATTGAAAATTTTATTTTATTTATTCTTAATATCTATTAAGTCTGCTAAATCTGTTAAACCTATTAAACTTGATCTTTTTCAGGATGTATATTTACAAAAATTATTGTCAAAATAAGACCATTTGCATATTCAGATACAGAGGGCATCTTTAAAGCTCTGTCACATGACACACGTCAGATCCATTTGTTCCTTCTAGCCATAGACTGTGGTTGTGTAAAGATTTATGGAATTCATTCTTTGCATAGATAGAGAAGTGATAAAAAGGTATGTGAAGCAAAATAAGAGCTTTTCAGAAAAGTTTTGGAAGAAATTTCTAAGCAGACAGCTTAAACTCCAGGAAGGCTCCAGTCAATCTTCCCTATACTGCTTCACTGTGTGTCAGCCTGATGGAAAACATATCCCCAAAAATCTTGCCCCTGGCCTTTCAGAGGGCTTGGTGTGAATAGCAAAGTAAGTGGTAAGTAAAACATTGTGCAGGGATGTCTACTGCATATAGACTATGGCCATTACAAACTGAATAATCTCAATATTTTGTTGTTTATTAAACTGAAAGCTAACCATATGTTTTATGAAAAAGCCAGATTGAGGCTTTCTTAAAAAGAAACAAAACACACCCAAACAATCAAAAAACCCAGGTAAATTACAGAGATCCCTTCTGATACAACTTCTTCACCTGGAAACATAATGAAGACCTCTGTATCCCCCCTTTTGGGATAACGACAGTTTGTAGTGTTTTACTCGTTTATTTAAACCAAGATCTGCAATAAAAGCTCTATGTTTAATCTTTTTCCCAGATTGCAACAAGGGTGAATGGACTACATTTGACATTGTGTCATGTTTTAAACCTCAGTTCCCACCTTATTTCTCTCTACCTACTTTCCCTTGCTGAATCATCACCCTGCCATACTTCACTGCTGTGGCTTTTTTGGGGGAATAGGCATTCTCCTCTTAAGAGACCCACAGAACGGTGAAACAGTTCTGTGAGCATTGTGCTACCCAGAAGTGCTGCTTTTGGTACATTGGAGAAGCAAATTCCATGGACTGACATCTAAGGCCACTGGTGGTTTTCCACTGAATGCCTCAGCATGGCCAGCGTCATGCACTGTGTGTCTCTTCCTGTGGCACTGCACTCAAGGCTTGCACTGGGGTGGAAGTAATCTAGATGTCATACCTGTCTTTTCCCACTTCTTGTTTTTCAGGCACAGAGCACACACTGCTGTCTGATTTGTCTGAAAATGTAGAGTTAGCTCTTTGTTTCTTGGCAAGTTTTTATTCACTGTGCCTTGGCAAAAAGGCTTTAATCTCTCAATTGTGAGCAGGCTAGCCCAGGAGCCCTTTCGTGTTGCATGAGAGAACATTCCAGGACTGAACAATGTAATAGGTATGAAAATCATATGAGATTTGCATTTGTCCAGAGAAGGGCAGCTAAGCTGGTGAAGGGCCTGGGAGACATGTTTTATGAGGAGTGGCTGAGGGACCTGGGATTGTTTAGTCTGGAGAAGAGGGGAGACCTTATTGTGCTCTCCAACAACCTGAAAGGAGATTATAGTGAGGCAGGTGGTGGCCTCATCTCCCAGGTGACTAACGATAGGACAAGAGGAAATGGGGTTAAGTTATGCTAGGGGAAGTTTAGGCTGGATATTAGGAAGAATTTCTTTACTGAAAGAGTGGGGAAGCACTGGAACAGGCTGCCCAGGGAGGTGGTGAAATCACCATCCCTGGAAGTGTTAAAAAAAGTGTGGACATGATACTTCAGGATACGGGTTGGAAGTCATGGTGGTGTTGGATTGATGGTTGGACATGGTGATCTTAGAGGTCTTTTCCAACATCAATGATTCTATGATTCTGTGATCTTACAAAAGCTTTCTTCAAGAGTTGCTCTACTACTTTAACCTCTCAATCTTCTGCTTTAACTTCACCCCTTGAAAGTTAAAGTAGCATCACTTCAGTTAACTTCCTGGAAGGCTTTCTAGTCTTTTGCATGTCACTGATTGATTTGCTTTCACAGTGAGGAGCTATTATCTTAAATTAACTAAGTCCCAAGAATTCAGAAAGACAAAAGTTTGATTTAAGCTTAAGAAAATGATGCCAGGCATTAATAAAGCATTAACTGGATATTATGAGGTCTTGATTTAATTTTTCCTGGAACCTCTGTATAAATATGTGTGCATATTTCATCCCTTTCCTCATTCTGAAACACCTGTATCATAAAGCTCTGTAACAACCTCCAATTCTCCTGGAGTTTCAGTCCATTTAGGAAATGTCCACATGCATAATTCACATGTTGTGGTAGTGATGCTTATGTTATGTGTTCCTAAAAGGAATAACTAGCTAGATGTCTTTTTCTACTTGACTGGCACCATTAAGTAATTATCATTAGATGACTGCAGCTTCTCCACCTTACTAAATTTCATGAGTACTTGTTTTCTTTTTTTAATCTCCACATCTTCAAGTATCCTAGAATCCTGTTTGGAAACGTACCACTGCTCAAGTGTACTCTGCCACTGCAGGGTGTTACCTTTCTGTTGATTACCAGACCACAGTCCTTACTGCATTTTAAGTAGTTTATTCCTTGTTCTAGCTTTGTCTTGTGGAGGAATAATGTGTTACTATAGGATAAATATCAGTACAAGATACAGAATTCAGTCTCAATAAATAAAAAGCCTTCTGCATGACATATTTTACCTCCATGTGGCAAAAGCACTTTAAGAACTGTACACGTTGCCTCAAAATTAGAAGATTTACAATTTACTTCCCATTCAGATCTGGGCACAGAGACGATTTGGACATAAATGAGAAAATGACACAGCGATTTGTTGCTCGTTTTCTGATTCCTCCTGCCGAGTTGAAGTCCATGTCGCCTCCTCAGGAAAAGGAACACTCCTTGGATGCAGACTGCACCAGCCAAGACGTTAGGTGCAAATTATACATTAATCCAGTTAACGCTGCTCTGTTGATTCCTTGAGTGATGACTCTGAAATATTTCTTGGCTTGAATGTCCTTTTTGCCAAAACATTTTCTTAGGGTGTGTGAAGGACCGAGCCATGAATGTTTGTCTCCAAGATAGCCTTGGAAGGAGGACTGGGCTTGAGGAGCTGTGTGAGCAGGGCAGAACGTGTCTGGGCATGCACCATGCTGAGAGGAGCCAAACACGTGTGTGTGAGTCACGGGCTGTTCCAGAGGACCCCCAGGGCACACTGCCAGCCTGCCCCCTCCCCCGACCAGGGAGGTGCAGCGCGGGTGTGCGAATGGGACTGGCCCCGTGCCCAGGCCCGGCAGCCCCTCCGCCTGGGGTCACGCAGGGCCACCTTGAGCAGGCAACACTCACGTGGTACCTGCATGGACCTGAGGACTCGTGACGTCAGTTCCCAGCACAGACCCTATAAAAACTGGCGTGGACACTGCTCTTTCGGTCTCTTTTTCCTTCACCTGCCCAACGGAGAGCTTTTTTCCTTCTTCTGCGGCCTGCTCACGGATCGCCGGCCTGCTCACGGATCTGCGGCCTGCTCACGGCTCTCCGGCCTGCTCGCCACCGCGCTGCTGCTCCACCGCCCACCCCCGAAGCTGAGATGGCTCCAGCCTGACAGCGCGCTGCGGGCCCACGGTGGGAACTGCTCTGGCGAATCTCTACCGACCGCTTGTTTCATTTCTGCCTTTTATTTTCACTCTGTCCTATCACTACTCTTTTATAACATTTTTCTTGTTTTGTAATAAAAACTGTATTGGGTATACGGCATTTGACCTCGTTTGTGTCTTAATCTCGCCTCTTGGGATCATATCGAAACCTCCCCCGACATCGGATCGGGACAGGGTGTCAGATTATTTCTGATACACGCAGTAAATTAATGACAGTTGTGATTGATACCGTGTTCACACACTCAGGTGGATTCCTAACTGGTTGACATAGTTTACATGCTGTGTGGCTGAATGGAAAAACAACGTGTTAAATTCATTGTTATTAAATGATTGTTATCTGCAAATCTCCTGCTAAGCCAGGCTTTCTGAAAAAAACAAAAAAAAAGAGATACTTCTGAACCAAGAACTTTGAGGAAACAGTCACTGAGTTTAGGATGAAGCATTTAAAAATTTAATTATATAGCAAAAAAAAAAAAACTGTTTTCATCGCTGTTTTGCATATAACTTCTTTTTTAAACATTAATGTTATAAACCCTGTATGAAAGTATGTGATAAGGTTTTGCTGAAAGTCATTAGCAATGGCATAACAATACTAAAATTATTTATGTCAAGAACATAAAGTTAAGTGAGCTAGACTTTGAGTTCAAAGAGAAGATGTTGTTTTAATGTAAATTAAACCAGATTCTTACTGGCCACTAATCAAGTGTTTTCCTATTTCCATTAAAATTACATTGAATTTAATCAGTATGCTTTCTAATGCATGCATTTCTCCCTAAATAAGAAGGGTATTTGTCATGAATATTTAAACTGTATTTTAAATCCATGACAGTTTAATTTAAATAAAAAGTGAGGTGGTTTTTCGGGGTTAAAACTTAGCATCTTCAAATTCTATTCAATGGTTGTAAACAAATTTTAAAGTTAATGGTCTTGAGGGAATTCTTCTTAGCATTTGGGATTAAAAGTCTCTAACTGCAAAAAGCTTAACCATAACTACAGGTTATGTAATGTTATCTGTACAGAAAACTGAAGGTTTTGTTTCTTGTAACTAAATAAAAGTACTAATAGCTAATTCAAAAATTAGATGAGTACAGAGTATTTTAAATACAAAACATGAATATGAGCCAATGAGTTGTATAATTTCATCATATTATATTACTTATTTTTGAATACACACTTAATTTGATCTTCAGCTTTATTTCTGTGATTTCTATTCTTATCTCACAGATTTTATTGTTTACATTTTTTATTTATTATATAATTTTGTTATTATTACAAACTGTTTACAGTTTGTGTTTTATAGTAACAAATAAAGAATTGAGTTCTCTATGGTGGTATGGGTATGGGCTAAGAAACCAGACTTCAATAAAAAATTTGCATTAATTTTACTCTGTGAAGAGAGTTACAGAGTTGTCTTAAACCACAAAATCATATTAGTTGCCTGTGTGTTGAGTTAGTTGGCCGCTGTGAATACTTCTTGCAAAACAGGGCATATGTAGAGTCTCAGACTTCATCGTAGGTTGCTTATCAGTTTATTGATAGATAATTCCATTCTTGCTAGTAACTTCTTTATTGTTCAGACAGCTGTGCTCCAGTTACTTTCTGATATTTTGCAGACATTCATAATTCAGACGTTTATTTCTTTTTGGATGGTGTTGATTTTGTTTCACATATAGACAGCCTCTGATACAACACTTCACTTGCTTTGATTGCTTTGCTTTAAAGCAAGCACAGGCAATTGGAGCTTGAAACGCATATTTGATTCAAGTGATGCAAACCAAATATATCAGTGTGGAAAAATTATCAAAATGCTAAGTACTGAATAATTATCACATATCTTAAAACAGAAGTGTAATAGATGCACACATAAAATACATATAAATCTTCTCAGTCAGATCAAGTCCTACATTAAGCACAGTACACATCCAGTGGGATATAGGCCAGTTTCTTTGGGTAGAGTTTATCCTTAATGGTGGCTACAGAAAAAGCAACAAAGACCTGAGTCAAGACAGTACTTGCAGGGTTAGAATTTCTGGTGTTTGACAGCAGACAACATTGTGTGGTATTCAGAAGTAGACTTTATATTTAAGGGAAGAATACCTTTGAGAAGTCTTGGTGTTGGAGCAGGGTTTTGCAGGAGCACACTGCAGGTAGCCTTGTTCCCCTTTGGACCAGGTTTTCCCCACTGTCCTGGCAGCTGTCAGGATTTGAGTTGGTTTCTGGCGTACTTCAGAGCATCAGTGTTTGAACAGAGAGAATTAGTTAACTGTACTTAACTGCACCATGGATTCATATCTCCATGGAAAATAAATATTAATTTCTATCAATATATATTATAACCTTATAAACACAAAAAAAAAATGCAGCATTTCATGCTGTAAGTAGAAACCAGAAAATAAGGAAGCAAAGAGCTGGCAAATCAGGATTAACTTGCTAATTTTATCTTCTTCAGCAATTTAGAGCACGTACACTGCTAACTTATCCTGTCTCATCACAGTAAGCTAAACAGACCACCGACAACTCAACTCCCTCTGAGTAGCTGATGTTTTAAGACATTTGAAGTGACGCACTTAGTAAAATCCTGGTTCTGTTGTAGCTGATTTGATAGTTATTATGGACTTGAATAAAGCTAGAAAGACACCCTTATTTTTGCAAAACTAAAGCTTCATTCTCTGCTGATTTACTTCTGTTTGGCCTTCAAGGTTTATCTTAGCTATGCTAGCAGCAATGGAGTTATATCAAAGATGTAGTATTGTTCATGAGATTCTTTAAAAAAGCATAGGAGTGCACATGGGGAAGGCTCTCAGCAGGCTAGTAATTACCACTTGTCACTGTCACAGAGGTCTTGTATTACTCTTTAGTCACTAAGCCAGTTAACTTGCTGAAAGATAAAGAGTTGGACATGAATGATGTAAATGTTCATGAACAGATGCATTGTACCATGACAGTGTCTGTCACTCAAATTCACAGAGTGTAGAAAATGTTATTTCTTGCTAAAGGAGAATGGTTTCAGCAGTTTAAGAGGCTTTGTCTTTGCTAAATGCTAATGCTTCCTAACAGATGTGATATACTGCAAAGATGCTATCTGTGGAAAAAGTAGCAAACATGGGCGGAGATAAATTATGAGAGAGGTCATGCACACTACAGGCAAATAAAATCTTGAAAGCCACAGAGTTGAAGGTGGAAGCCCCTGAGACTTTAATGTAACCAGGGTTTTATTGTTGATTTCTAACCTGGACACTTGCTAATTCCCAGTTTTCATGTGTACTCTTTCTTTCCTTGCCTTTCCTTTCCACAGTGGTATCTGTTCATCTTTAAAATAGAGCAATACAGCTGCTTCCATTCCCTGGGTGAAGGATGTGAGCACAAGAGGTCCAGCAACAGACGATGATAGTGTGGGAACAAAACTGATGTCTTCATGACTGGACTGTACTTCATTCTCTACTTTGCTGCTAGAATCCCTATTTTGATGATGGAGAGTAACGTGAAATTCAGCTACTTTTGTAGGAATTTATTATAGTATTTATTAATAGTCTCTTGAATAATTAGAAACTGAAACAAGCTTTCAGACATTAATCTGTTAAAGACATAAAAAAGTAAAGTTATGAAGAGTGAATACTAGATAGGAGTCGAATTCTCTACTTAAAATATGTTCTTGAGTAGCTCATCTTCCATCAGTTATTTATTGTGTAAGGTAAATTCTCAGGATATTTTTTAACAGAATTTGATACTTCACTCAGGTATCATTAACAACCACTGAAGTAAATAAAAGTGATCTCATGTTTCCTGCTATTTTTTTCTCTAGACTTGTCTGGCAGCTGATGTATGCACACTTCATTTCTGTTTTATTTATTTATCTATAAGGACAGTTTTCTATACTGCTCTGAGTGCTTGAATAAGAAGAATTTCTATAAATACATCAACAACAAAAGAAGGACTAGAAAGAATCTTCATCTTTTATTGGATGCAGGGGGAAACCTAGTGAACAAGGACAAGAAAAAGGCTGAGGTACTGAATAGCTTCTTTGCCTCAGTTTTCATAAGTAGGAGTAGTTGTTCCCTGGGCACCCAGCCCCCTGACATGGAAGACAGGGATAGGGAACAGAATGAGACTTCCATAATCAAAGAGGAAATGTTTAGGGACCTGATACATCACTTAGACATACACAAGTCTATGGGACTGGATGGATTACTCCAAAAAGCGTGAAGGAGTTGGTGGATGTGGTTATCAAGCCACTTTCCATTCTATTATCAGCAGGCCTGGATAACTGGGGAGGTGCCAGTGTACTGGAGGTTAGGAAATGTGATACCCACCTACAAGCAGTGCCACAAGGAGGATCTTGGGAGCTACAGACCTGTCAATCTGACCTCAGTGCCAGGATGCACCCTATACAGGACCACCAGGTGATCAGGCCCAGTCAGCATGAGTTCATGAAAAACAAGTCCTGCTTGATGAACCTGATCTCCTTCTACGACAATGTAACTCACTGAGTGGATGTTGTCTATCTAGACTCAAGTAAAGCCTTCAACACTGCTTTCCACAGAATTCTCATGACAAAAAATGGCTGCTCATGGCTTGGATGGGTGTGCACTCTGCTGGGTAAAACACTGGATGGGTGGGCAGGGCCCAAGGGGGGGGGGGAATAGAGGCAAACCCAGCTGGTGGCCAGTCACAAGTGGTGTTCCCTACAGTTCAGTATTGGGCCCACTTCTGTTTAACATCTTTATCAATGATCATGATGAGGAGATGGAGTGCACCCTCAGTAAGCTTGCAGATGCCACCAAGTTGGGTGGAAGCATTGATCTGCTTGAGGGGAAGAAGTCTGTACAAAGGTATCTAGACAGTCTGGATCTATGAGCTGATGCCAGTGTATGAGATTCAACAAGGCCAAGTGCTAGGTCCTGCATTTGGGCCACAACAACCCCGTGTAACTCTACAGCCCTGGGAAAAATGGCTGGAAAGCTGCCTGGTGGAAAAGGACGTGGGGGTACTGACCGACAACTAGCTAAATATGAACCAGCAGTGTGCCCCGGTGGCCAAGAAGGCAAATAGCATACAGGCTTCTATTAGAAAGAAAGTGGCCAGCAAGAGTGTGGCCAACAGGACTAGGAAAGTGATCTCACACCTCTACTTTGCACTGGTGAGGTCACATCTCAATGTGTTCAGTTTTGGGCACCTGCATAAAACAAAGACACTGAGGTGCTGGAGCACATACAGAGAAAGGCAACTAATCTGGTGAAGGGTTTAGAGCATAAGTCTTATGAGAAACTACTGAAGGAACTGGGATTATTTCACCTGAAGGAAAGTAGGCTCAAGTGAGACCTTTTCACCATCTACAACTACCTGAAAGGAGGTTGTAGTAAGGTGGGGGTTGGTCTCTTGTATTAACAAGTGCTAAGACAAGAAGAAATGGCCTCAAGTTGTCCCAGGGGAGGTTTAGATTGGATATTAGGAAAAAAATTTTGTTATCAAGCACTCGAACGGGCTGCCCGGGGAAGTGGTAGAATCGCCATCCCTGGATGTGTTTCAAAGTCATGTAGATATGGTGCTTAAGAATATGGTTTAGCAGTGGTTTTGGTAGTGTTAGGTTAATGGTTGGACTCAATGATCTTAAAGGTCTTTTCCAACCTAAATTATTCAATAATTCTAAGAACTTTTCTCCTTCATAGCCTTCATCCATTCAAGTGCTTTTAATCATGAAGTTTTCTTGAACTCATCCTTAAGTTCATTCACAGGCATCTTGCCTTAACTTTTCTGATTTCACTGTTTTGTATGACTTTGTCTTGTTTCATTTGTAACTGCGTGTGGCAGTGACAAAAATCATCCTGACAAAAATTGAATAAAAGCCAAAGCTCACCAGAGACATGACAGAGAGAGGTGTGGCACCTCATGGCCATTAAGTGATGCTTCACAGTGATTAACTGGTACCTCAGGTTTGACATGTCAAAAGCTTGCCTCCAATTAGAATAACCACCGTGCACCCTTGACTAGGGTATAAATGGAGAGCCAATTTTTAGTTGGTTCTCTCAAAGCAAGCAGGCCGTGCAGTCAGACCCCACCCTTGGATATGTGGGTTTCCATCCAAGAATACTTTGGCAGATTCGAGTGAGCCTCACTCCCTGCTTTGGTGAGAGAATATTTCTTCTGGACATATTCTTGAGTGATCCATCACCCTCTTTGGGTGAGAGACCCACCTTTGAGTAACCTTGTGTGGGAGGTTCTCCCTTTAAGAGTGAGAGCATGCACACATTTTGGTTCATCTTTCTAGAAAGAATATTTCTTAAAGCTTAGGAATCAGTTGTGTAGCAGTAATATTCCCAACTGACATCCAAACGTGTAATTTAATTTTGTTGGAAGGAGTGTTGAGTAACTTTGGCTCTAATAAATCCACATTTGGGAAGCTGCTGCTGTCTGTTTTGTGGATGCCTCCATGACTGTATTTTGTGAGTGGTTTGATCATTGAATACTAGTTAATTTATATTTGTAGATATATATAAATCAAGCCATGTCTTTCTGACATGCACAACTATTTTTCATGTGTTACTGAAGAAGAATGTGGTCTATGCTTCCTAGCATGCAGCTTTTAGGAATGATTCTCAAAAAAGTATACAAATTCCTTTTCTGCAAAGCAGAGTAACTCCTGTTGTTAGGCAGAGCATCTCTACTCATATATTTCTTTTTTCCAATAAATTGAGTGAACTTTTCAGAGTATATGTAATACCCAAAAATACAGAGAAAGACGGGTTTGTGTACTCAAATTGGACAAATTTAATCCAAATGACAAACAGACAGCCAAACCACATATATCAGCATGTAACATGGCCCCCAAAAAATGTATTTTTAGCCATGTAGAGGGATATCACAGCAGAAAAAAAAATTCAGTCATCTGTGAAAGGAATCAACAACCTCCGTGGTCATATCCTGCCCTCTGGGACTGCTGAAGAGGCATTACCTTATGCTCTTCTAGACCTCCTCATTCCACTTCAGCAGAAACCTCACTGCCTGTGCAGCAGGTGAGGCACGCGTGGAGGCAATCTTTACATTGTGCTCTTTTGGGGAATTGGACTGGCTTTTGTTCAATTGACTTTTGTTGATGCAATGCTATAAAACAGAATTTTCGTAATACAAAAAAGCAAATAAGTGAGAGATGCTTGTGTAAGTCAATGCTCTGAATCTGACCATCACCTTACTATAGATACCTGTGGGATGAGAGAACTTGGTAGCACTACCGGTCGCTTTGTACAGGTAAGGCCATATGTAATCCACTGCAACATAGACATCTGTTTATCATACAGGTGGTAGCAAAGCACTTAGTTTGGATTTATTTCAAGCAGGACAACCTAGTGATTGATTTAGCATCTATTGCCACTTCTTCCCATCAATATTCCTGAGTTTTTTAACAGTCTCACAAAGATAAAATAAGTTTTAGGAGAAGAAATAAAAAGCATTATATTCTGGGTTTGTTGGCAACCAGAATAGCTGAAGAACTCCCTCTTTGAAAAAGGATTTTGTTTTCTTTGTATTTCAGACATTCAAAGAGTCTTTAGACTGAAAGAATACCATTTCCTTTCTTAAACTGTTGGAAAGGTTTCCATCCTTTAATTTTATTTTTAAACAACAGAATTCAGGACCAGAATTTTGAAATTAGAGACTCATACAACAAAGGCCATTTGTTCTGATTTTTATTTTTAAAGCATGTAGGACTTACCATTTCCCACAGTATCTCTTTTGTACTGAAAATCAGAAGACAATTTTGGAAAGATAGGAGTGCATTTGCTGGCTGGCTGTATGCCAAGAACTTTTAATAATTCTGCCCAAAATTCCATTTGTTAAAAGAATATCTTTGTGTAGAAAGTTTTACAAGTCAGCTTTCCTGTTCTTTATTGTCTATATACATTTCTCCTCTATCAAGTAATTTTGGTTTGATGTTTACATTGTTTGTTAAATTGACTTTGTTTCAATCATGACTTGTCTTAATATGGTGTAGAATAGAATCTAGCCCATTTCCTGTAGAAATATTAGCTTTATAGGATTTATTAAAATTGTCTTTTTTCAGTAATTATACTTCACTTTTTTATAGAGCATTTATCTCTTAAATTCTAAAGCATTTTATTTGTTGGGTCATCAATTTCAGAACTGGCCAAAACTCAACAAATCTCCTCCAATGGCAAGAATGATGGTATAATAATCAGGCAAGGAATGACAATGGAGAGGTAGAAATATTCTTGTATTCCTACTCTTTAATACAACTGTTAGTTACAATTAATGTAATTGTTAACTTTCAACTTACAGATACTTCCACATAAAGAAATAATAAACACAGTTTAGTTACTTTCTAATTTAACAGTTAGTTTCCAAACTATTTAGACATAGTTTACTCAGAAACTATTTAGAAACAATTTCCAAACTATTTAGAATATATTTAAGAAGTAAGGAAAATGCCCTCAATATTTTTTTTTTTTTTTTTGCTATTTTAAAGCAAACAAACCAGAAACTACTCTGAAAAACAGCGCTTGCATGTCAGAGAACCCTACCAAGTTTAAAGACAAAGAAAGGAAATAGTTTCAAAACTATTTTCAGTCTTAAGAAAAGGAGCATTAGATTTCCTAAACGGTTCTTGTAAATGCCCCATCCCAACCCCAGTGACTGTAGGCACTGGAACAGGCTGAATCACCACCATTCCTGGATGTATTTAAAAGTCATGTAGATATGGTGCTTAGGGACATAGCGGTGGTTTAGATTTGGTACTGTTAGGTTAATGTTTGGATTTGATGATCTTAAAGGTCTTTTCCAGTCTAAACGATTCCATGATTCTGAGATTGATCCTGTTGAGTGCCTCGCTACAGCTAGGAGTAGGAGACGCCTCACACAACCATAACTCGCCATCTCGTGGCCTCTTTGTGAATGGCCGTGGTTCCATTTCCTTAAATCGGGTAAGGTTTACGTTCTTTTCTTCAGGAGAGGGTTTCTGTTTGCCCATTCATCATTTCAAACAGGAAAATCCAGCTCCTAGGCCAGTGCTAGATGTTATTCTATAGCATGTAACAGAGAGGTTGTAAATGACTGAAACAGGCAATTTTCTGGAGGATAGAAGGCTCTGGGGACACCTTATAGAGACCTTCCAGTACCTGAGAGGGGCCTACAAGAAAGCAGGGGAGGGACTGTTCACAAGGGTTTGTAGTGACAGGACGAGGGGTAATGGCTTGAAGCTAGAAAAAGGTAGATTTAGGTTAGATGTTAGGAAAAAGTTCTGTAATATGAGGGTGAGAGACCCCTGGAATAGGTTGCCCAGATTGGTGGCAGAGGCCCCATCCCTGGAAACATTCAAGGTCAGGCTTGATGAGTCTCTGAGCAGCTTGACCTAGTTGGAGATGCCCCTGCTTATAGTAGGGGCGTTGGACTAGATGACCTTTGGAGGTCCCTTCCAGCCCAAACATTCTATAATTCTATGATACTGAGCTTTTGGTGGACCAGAGAAGGTATGAGACATGCCAGCAGACAAAATGGGGATGCCAGACACAGCATCATATATCACAGTCACATTTTAAATTTAATCATTTTTACTTAGTAATATTTTTGCTATCTTGCATGGAATATTCTTTTGTGTTTAAAGTAATGCCTTTATTTTCACACACCTGCAACAATGATGGTTGTGTTCTAAATTACTGTGTTACATCTACATCATTAATTAATGTGACAGCATTCAAATAAGGCAGTTTGCAAACACGAAGACAATGGGTACTTACAAGAAACATTCTGAAACTGCTTACCATCTGGTGCAAATCTTAAGCAAAGCACTTGAATTTACATATGATGAGCTGGGAAAAATGTCATCTTTGCCCAAAATAAGTTTGTTTGTCCAGGAAGTGTAAAATAAAATTTCTCTTGCAGGTAATCCACAGTCTTTAAATTGAAATGTGTGTTCTCTTGTTCTGCCTTCTCACTTATCCTATAATAAGAACTTGTTCTCATTATTCATCACATCTAGCTAATACAATATGCCAAAATACAACTTGACATGGAATGCGTTGGAATTGGTTTTGTTCAAATAGAAATAAGGTAGTAAGCTCACTAACAAAAGTACTATAACATGCTGAGGAAGGTAAGGTGGGTATAGACTTCTGTGGCAGTTAAAAAATACAACCCCTATCATTAGTGCTAATCGAAGTGGTGAACACTATATATGTTCCTTATATAATATATAAGGTATATAAATTTACTCTATAGCTTCTTGCTGTTGTTAATACAGAAAATGGAAGAAAGCTGGTCTCTGGAACACCAAAAGTACTGTAGTCAAGAGCTAAAATGATAAGGGAGTGTTAAGCACTCTCCCAAGAATGCAATGACAGCATTTCTGGTAAGGTCCAAAAGGCAGTACTATTGATGTACATACAGCTATACCATTTTGCAGCTCCTTTGAAAGAAAATAAATATTAAATTGCAGCCCTGAGATGTGGTTAGTTGAATCTAATTTAATGTGCACAACAAACTGTTAAATTCTAACCGGGCACTTTGAAAACACCTTGCTTTCGAAAGCTGGTAGCTTTATATATTCAATAACATGACTGTGTATTCAGTTGTTTAAAGGCTTCAGTTTTTTATGGTATTATTGGACCATAGATGGACATAGTGGCACATGTCTGGAGTCATATGATTTAGGGACTCCTGACTGAAACTTCACATTAAGAAAAATCTTATCAGTACAATTCTTCCATTTACTGTTCAGGAGGGGAGATGGGTAGAAGTCTTGCCTATAACTTGGCCTCAGATGACAATTTATGTCCATCACAAACTGAAAACCATTTGAGTTCAGACTGAATTTGTCTGGCCTCAGAATATTTAAAAGTGTACAGGAAGTGCCTCGGTGAAGTGGCTTTGGGTGCTACAGACATATGCATGCTAATTCAGAGAGAGACTTTCTGAGCTATGGGAATCAAAAATGTGGTAGCTCAACAGTGGCCCAGCTGGGTGCAAGCAAGCCTTTGTAAGAAGAGAAAAAAAATCAGTTCTTCTGAGCTGGAACTGAAGCTTACTAGATTTGTAATGGATTCTGCTTCTTGTGAACAGAATAATATATGCAAGCAAGAAAGTACACTTTGAAACTGAACCATCATAAAACTGAATCATCTAATACCTTAGCCAAATGGGGTGCTGGAGAAGTGCCAAGGGATGTTTGATATATATAGCTCAGGCCTTTTTTCTCTTTTTTTCCTTCCATTTCTATTTTATCATAAGAAGTAAATGCTGTGGGCAATCTTCTCACCTTAATTCTACATCTCTGATTATGAGCAAAATAATTTTCCTGTGGCTGCCTTCAGTGAATTGTGTAGTCCAGAGTATTTATTAACCAGGATTTTGTGCTTAAGGTACGTTTTCGTATCATCAGCTGAAAAAAATCTCAGAAAATACACAAATGTGCCAGGCCCAAATCAGCAGCAAGCTTCATTGAAACAAAGCATAAATCTCAGATGCCTATTTCAGCATGAGCTGAAATCAAAATTACCCCGAATAAGCTCCTGTTAAAGTAAACTACTAAGTTACACCCTAGGAAAAAGATGAGTTTAGTATGTGTTTCTTATTGTCCATCTCCATTTTAAAGACAATAAAACTAGTTAGTAAAAGATTAGAAAAATACAGACATGCAGTGCTTCTACTTCTGACAGTATAGCAACATCCTGAATTCATACTGCTCTTGTACGTGAGTCCTCCACCAACTGCAATTTGCATGCACCCAGTTGAGCCATTGTTAAGAAAACAGGGTTCATGCTTCCAATTTCAGCTGAAATCAGTGAAAAATTGAGAATATGTCAAATCAAGAGCTTTAATACAGTATGGATTTAACTTATCTCATCCTTAAGGTCTTCTATATTCTTTTTACAGTGAGATGTTGCAGACTTGATCCT
This sequence comes from Merops nubicus, assembly GCF_000691845.1. NCBI lineage: Eukaryota > Metazoa > Chordata > Aves > Coraciiformes > Meropidae > Merops > Merops nubicus. Next base: position 53,139 of record NW_008587443.1, on the reverse strand, counting down.
CTAATGAAAATATCAAAGGTTATTTTTACTTGAAGGAAAATGGATGGGCAGGGAGTGCAATTGATTGCTGGCTGGAACTGTTTTTCCTGGCCAGGGTAATCATTTCAAGATTAAGCTCCCTTGTTAAAAATTGAAGGAGGAATCATTTGTCATGTGTGAACTCTTAGGAATTCCAAATTTTGAAATGGAATCTGACTGACATGGTTCCTGAT
>NW_008587443.1:12609-52896 GCF_000691845.1 Merops nubicus | reverse complement strand
ACCTAGCCTTGAGATCGTCTCCACTCCTGGAGGTTTGGCTGCCTGAGGTCCTGGCAAACTTTGCAATTACAGAGCTGCCCTCCACTGGGCTGTCCTCCTTCCCTTGGGTGACCTTGGAGAGGATGCTCCCAGGTAGCTCTGGAGTAGACCTCAGCAAGGGATGTACCCCCTTCCCAGGGGAGCTGAACTTCGAGTGAGGCTGTAGTGCTTGACCCCCTGCCTGGGCTACAGCTCCAGCCGTGCCACAGAGAGGCCTGTGCCTGGCCATGGACCTCACTGATCTGCACCCATACCGTGACTCCCAGGCTGATCTTCTGCCATGACCGTAGGCCTGCCTCACCCCTGTGGACTTGCCTTTCAATCACTGGGCTATGTCTGATCCTGGCTGTCTTTGCTGGATCTCTCCATGGAATTTGTATGGCATTCTAATGAGCTTTTTTTTCAGGCAAGCCAACTCCTCAGGTGGTGGGTTATGACATATCTGTCCAACCTGAAGTCATTTAACAATAAAATTTTTGAGTGAAAATTCTGTTTCTTGAAAGAATTTACGGAGGTATTCTTCCACAAAAATTAGTGTAGGGAAGAATAATAGAAACATACAAATCATATGATGATAGCTCCTGCTTATTAAAACCACCAGACTTCTGAAACCTTTGTGCCACAGTAAAAATATTTAGAGGTAAGAGATTAAAGCAGCTGTAAGTTCAGCTGTCTTTTTCAAGAAATGAGCATGTTTTTCAAAGTGCCTTATTTCAAACACATATGTGTAATCTGCCAGTAGTGTAAAGCCACACTCCTGACTCTGTATGTTTGAGTAGGGACCCTGCCCTGACTGAGTGTTTGAATGCAGGGATATTAAGTAGAAATTCTATTCAATAAATAGTCATATACAAATTGTTTAACAAAAGCAGTTTTTTCTTATGCTTGATAACCATTAACTTTTAAAAGGCCTCTTCATCCAGTAGTCACGTTGTGACATTTATAGTCAGTTTTCAACAGGAATCACCCTCAAAAGGTAGCTATTATTTTAAGCTGTTTTGAGAGTCTGTCTGCTTTTGATGTCTAAATGCAGAGTACTCAGTTCTGTCGATCTACTCCATCCTGTTCACAGAATAACGCTTCACTTAATAACACTACAATTCTGATTTTAAATTACAATGATTGAAGTTCTTTAAAAAAGAGACTAAAAGCCTTCTAGAAACTCTAGTCCTAAAATGTTCACTTTTCCACTTCCATGTTGGTGTTAACTTTTGATTTACACAGGATGAAGTTCAGTTCTTTTTATTGCTAGCAGACACATGAAGAAAGTCAGAATGTTGATGCTTCATCTGAAAATCCCTTCTGAAATGATTCAATTTTTAAATGGGTCCAGGGCCTTGGAAGCTTGAGTGGCAATGAGAAACACAAAACTTATTGACAGACCCTTGGAAAGCTCAAAGAATTTAGCCTTTCAGGTGTGATTTGCTGCCTGATAGACCAGTAGGTTCATCTTTTGCTCCGAAGTTCCTGCGTGGGCTTTGCGTAAGAGCTGCTGTAGGATGATGATCTGTAAACTGCTAAAAATGCATGCAGACTTTCCTTTAACTAGGCACATGTCAACTTATTTTTCAAAATGGAATAGCTTATGCAATCACAGACAGGCATATCTTTGCCTCCCTATGTCTTTATAATCTGTCTTCATCAGTTTACCAGCACGTTGGTATAAAAACTAGTAGTATTTTAAGAATTCATCGGACTGCAGATAAGAACCAGAGGGCTTCCATCATCATAACTGACACCGGAACTGTGGGATCAGGTACCAACTGTCTGAGTCTAAGCTGTCTGTAAATTCCCAGGAAAGCAATTTTCTCTTTGTATCATTTGTATCATGATGAAAAAGGTGAATTGGGTATTGCAAGGCAGTTACAAGAGAGAGATGGGGTTCTTCAGTCTGGAGAAGAGAAGACCACAGGAGATCTTATTGCAGCCTTTCAGTATTTAAAGGAGGTCCACAAGAAAGCTGGAGAGGGACGTTTTACAAGTGATAGGACAAGAGGTAGCTGTTTTAAATTAAAACAGGATAGATTCAGACTAGACATAAGAAAAAAAATTTGTTAAAATATTGGTGAAACCCTAACACAGGTTGCCTAGAGATGTTATAGAATCCCCATGCCTGGAAATGTTAATGGTCAGGTTGGATGGGGTTCTCAGTAGCCTCATCTAGTGGAATATGTCCTTGCTTATTGCAGGGGAGTCTGACGAAGTCACCTTTAAAGGTCCCTTCCAACCCCAAACATTCTATGATTCTATATGATTCTATGATTACCTGAACTCTATCAAAGTCAATGACTGAATGAGCATTAGTTCAGTAGGTAGTCAGAGAAGCCAGTCAAGCTTCCTGCTTCTAAGAAGTAAGGACAGTTAGACTCTTCCAGTTCCTATTTACTTTATTATTATACCCCTCCATGACTTAACTAATATTAAATTTGAGTTTTGAAGTCCAAGAGAAAGAAGGATTAAAAAAAAAAAAAAAAAGTTGAGAAATTGAACCTGTCTGAATCAGATTGTAAGGGACAGCTGAGCATGTGACCGCCCAGTTGTAAAGTACTAGAGACGTTGGTCAATACCTTAATCTTCTATGAATTTGGTCAAGTGAGGCAGCTTTCCAGTGTTACAGTTCCCTTACCTTCAGTATCCCTATCCCTGTGTATTCTGCATGATGGCTGGAGACCTCAGCACTGCAAAGTTAAAGAGGAGCCTTAAAACTGCAATGTGAACAGACTTACATAGGAGCTGGCCATAAAAAAAGATAAATTATATACATATATAAAGCTATTACTAATTAATTATTATTAATATAAAGTTATTACTACAAATCTAAAACTATTTAAGCTCTACTGCCTTAGCTTAAAGGTTAACATTAGGTATGTGCCAGCATTAAGGCTATGAAGGGAATGATGAAATGTTCTGGTTATAACAGAGACTTAGAATACCCTAATCTTAAATAACTGAAAAATAAGTTTTGTTGTATCAACTAAACAGAAAAACAGCCAAAATTTATTCCTCTTCAAGGACACTGTGATCAAATCCTCAAGCAGGGAAATTATCTTGGTAGTAGCATTCTGAGTATTTATTAACATAAGAAGTTAGAGCTTGTAGAGCTTCCAGAGAGAAAAATTTCTTAATAACAGCTTCTTGTGGTTGCCTTTGTCGTGGAGAAGCCTAAATGCTGAATTTGTCAGCTCTAAAAGTAATCTGTTTCTTCCCTTCTCTATTTCTCATCTTCCTTCTCTTCCTTTTCCCTTTCAAAACCCTGAACCTCATAAGTTTTGTTTCAAGAAATTAGCAAGTTCAGACACAATAATAATACTAATGATAAATAAATAATTATCTGTTTGCCATTCTGGAAGGGTGAAGACTGCCATGTAAATAAGATAACACAACAGAACTAAACTCAGACTGATGAGATCAGTGGACAGACCACTGTTGCTCTCACTGCTCTCCAGATGGGACCTCAGGCACAGTGATTGTGTACCACATCACCGACTGCCTTTTCTCCTGCTGCTAATTGGTACTTCTTGTTTAGCTGGATACTGCATAGAGAAGAATAAGAACATCATGTAAAAAGGCCTAGCTGCTGGCAGTGAGATTTATAATGTCACACCTAACCAAGCAAGGGCTGCTAGAATAGCTGTGCTGTCGCATGGTGGAGGAAATGGTGTGCTCCAGCTAATCTAACAGTCTAAGAAGGCATGAAAAACTGATACAGTATCAATCTATGGTGACAAGTAATGTAATTACTGGATGTAATTCAGGAAAGGAGTGTAGATATATCCATAGAAAGAGTCTCTGCTGGTATGCTCTGTTTCCTCAAGAGGGCTCTGCCAGTGGAGCTGCACTCCAGCCGTGCCCCGCTGAAGCAGCTGGGATGAGCTGGCTCCTCATACGAAGCTGTGTGTTGCATTAGAATCCATGACTGTGAAGGCAGAAATACACTTTCATCACCACAACATAATTATCTCAGGAAGCCTTACCAATATACTGCAAAAGACCGACTATGAGCAGTGCCAGCCGGGGCAGACCTTGCCTGTCTGTGCACCTATTCCCCTACACGTGCCTTCTGCAACCTGCCATCTCGGCTGCTTCTCAGTTAAGGTGTTCTTGACTGCTTTTTTTTTTTATCTTCGTTATTTGCAAGCAAATTAAGCTCGTTACATCCCATCCATTATCTGCAACAAATGTGAAAGACTGACATATGATCACTATCCAAAAATGTTGGGAACCACTGACCTAGATACGCTGTTCCAAATTGCTCCTAAACAGAATAATTTTACTCTGAATCGTTGATTCTTGTTTAATGCTGAACTGTTTAAGATAACTTAAATACGTTTGTTAAGAACTTATAAATTATACCCTAGTGTTATGCTGCAGAAATTATATTGCATTTGTTATTTTTAAGGTTAAAGGTAGCGTTTCACTGATTTTCTCGCTGCTCTTACGCTTTTACATGCAATCATGCAATGTGACCACAAGAGGACAACACTGATACATAATCGGTAATATCCCATTTTTTGTATGTGTGAAATACGTTATAGTAGTAATACGTAGTCTAGATTTTCTGGTTATTTTAGATAAGATTTTCTCGTGTTTATAGAAATAATGTTAATAAAATCGCTAACAAACTTTTTCTAAACATATTTGAATGATGATTAGTGTTACTCCTAGGACATTTATTTGCTGTTTGCTTTTAAACACAAAAAAAGTTATAAAAAAAAAAACTAAGTAAATCATCTAAAAACCTTTGTTTTCCCAAATTACATGACTGATTTTTTTTTTTTTTTATTATTCATGGAATAATAAATCAGGCCTGCATTCATTCTGGTATGTTTTTTAGCATATCCAGGAACATGCAAATTGCAAATTTATTCATATATCCAGGCACTGCACTGGCCTTGTATTTTCCTTCAGTGTAGCGCTGCAGATACTCAGATGTGTTCTCTCATAGTTTAGACTGCAACTGTCTGGGTCCCTGTTCTACAAGCACAAACTGCATGCGGAGCTTGTATTTTGTGCCACTGTTACTTGGCACCATCAGTATCACTTAGCCCTAGGACTCCTTGCAGATATATGTAAATATATTTCACTGACCTGTTAAAATGACATGTTGACTTCCTTCTTAAAATTTGTGTCTGTTGTGTAGGGCTAAGACTTGCCAGCCAATCATCATATGACAGCTTTTACGATAGCTATTTGTTGACATAAAGAAAGCATGTACATGTGCTCATCATTTACTTTATTGGCACCTTAGCTTCAGTCATTCACTCTCTGTGCAACTGGAAACCACATTTCTTCCTCACAACCTTTTTTTATCATTCTATGTCTTATAATCAGCTTTTCCTTTGAAAACTAGATTAAGACCTCAGAAATAACCATTTTCAAAGGAGAAAAGGCTCACCGTGGTCATTTGTGATGAAGGGAAACTGAGGTCAGCAACATGCAGCATTCTTCTCTGTTCACCTAAAATGGATTCCCACGTATTACAGATTGCGTTCTCATTAGCAGCCCATGTTTCTGTGAATGAAGGCAACATACCAAACTTTTTAATGGGCACCAGTCATATTAATTGTAGCAGCATAGTAGAAAATAGAAAGTTTATTGCAATACTTGCCACCAGAATGGCAGGAGTTTGATACTAACTAATGTAACTTGCATTTGCTTCTTTCTCATTATACACGCACAGGTAATGCAGAAACTTACTTTTAGGTTTCAGAAAGAAAAATGTTTTCATGTACATGCTTTCAGAAGCTTTAAAAATAGAGATGCCTTGAATAAAGAGAGTTCAATTAAAGGAAGTAATTTCAAAATATAATTGATAATTTTTAAGTAAATGTGGCCTTATAACAAAATGCAGATGGCAAACCCACCATCCAGCCGACCCCAGGGTGTGATAGAGAAACAAGCAGGAGGTGTAATACATTCTATTAATTATTTTCACTGCTACAGTTGTCTGCTATATAATACAGGTCAACAGGGGTTAGACTGAAGCTTCTCCTAATATATTAGTAAATAAATTTGAACAGATTTTAATTTGCTAATGGAAAGGTCTGAGCCAGTTGCAAATGCGAGTGGAGCTACTTTGTCTTGTTCATTACTATGCAACATGGCTGCTCCCAGCCATTCATACAAAATGTTACATTTCCATAAAGCACAATGTAATTTGTCACTGAGGAAAAAAAAAAAAAAAAAAAAAAAAAAGAAGGAAAAAAAAACCACCACACCATTCTGTAAACTATATTAGATTAAGGATAAATGCGTATCCTGGAGCAATCATTCTTATAGAGTCCGGAGGATAATTACGTGTTGAACACCTGCCTCTAAAGGCTTGCCAAATAATCCAGCACGGTATCTTTATAACACTTCCATGTTTCAGAAAGAAAAAAAGAAGTATATGCTATTTCCAAAGGGTATAAACAAGGGCAAGGCTTTTTTCACATGCCTCCTAATGATGTCTCCCCCTGTTCTGAAGCGTTGCTGCGCCCCAGTTCCAACTCACACAGCTTCCACCACTGCGCACTCACACAATTGTAACACAGCACCAGCTGCACGGACTGTTTGTTTCTCACTTTTTCTACCTAGAATAAGAATTTCTAGGGTGCCTTTGTTGGTTTTTTTCCCACAATTTTTTTTCCTTTGTAAACATTTGTAAATATTCTTATTTTACAGATGAAGGAACAGGGGTATACAGGTCTGTGTCTTGCCCAAGATCCAGACTGACAGTAGGAAAACTGGGAAAAGAGGCTAAGTTTCCAAGCCTAGTAGCCTTGTCTTCGTTTGCCTCCTTTTTTACATTGCTTAGAGCAGGACTTCTGCTAGCAGAGAGAATGACGGCTCTTTTTAAATAAGGACAGCTGATCCCGAGGTGCAGGCATCGCACTGCTGACAGGTGTTTTAGCCCAGCAGTGCCACCTTGTTGCTTCATTTCACTGACTGTGCCCCATAGGCATGGCACCTGCCTTGAATCTCAAAATTTTTTAAATTTGAACATGAAGCTTCACTTGTGCATTACTATTTCAGTTTCTTCAATATTTCCCTCTCTGATGGCTTTTAAAACTTAGGCTGATCTGGTTGTCCAACTCATTCTTTCCATGTCCAAGAGATAAACAGGGCTCTATAAATACTAGGATGATCATTTAAAATTAAGATTATATTACAAATTAAGATTATTGAGAGCTGCTGTTATTGATGGTTTCTTAAGACAGGTTTCTAAAGGTGAGAAGGACGTTTTCTTGTCAGGGAGAGGCAGACAGGCATTTGCAGGTTCACGCAAAGAGGGTTCACAAGCGGGCAGTTTAAAACGTATGTCCTTAAGTTGTATTTGCCTTATCTACACACAGAATGTTTCTTACCATGAAACATCTTCTCCGTGTTTAAGGTCTCACTTGGTTTTCATGGCTATGACTTTTTGTGGGGGTACGTTTTTTGCGGTTTGGTTTTCTTTTAACGACGCCCTAGTTTTAAATATTCCACCTATTAGTACTGCTCAGATGCATGAGGTGACAGGAAGGTCTGTTAATGTTTAAACCTTTGCCATTTTCACCTCTTCTTCTCTCTTTTGTGATGAAAGAAGTGGCACTCGATTTTAAAATGGACACAAATTGAGAAGCATCTAAGGATTAGTCCCTTAATTACAATAATCCTTAGAGGATTATTCAGAGATTGGCCCTTACTAAAGTTTTAAACTTAGCCATGCATTTTAAATCAGGAGTAGACTGATCTGTGGTCCAACAACAAAAGAGAGGGTTCAGATTTCAACATTGTTTGCATCAATATGTTTAGTTGAGAAAATAGTCTATCTCAAACAATACAACTCACGGATGCATACTCTGTTTGTTACTGGTAAACTGCTTGCCCTGTGAATCTCATAGCATTTTACAAGTTGTCAATAATTCAGTCTCTAATTGCCATAGAAAAGCCTCAAATAAGCATACAGAAAGAGGGGTTCCCTCTTTTCTGGCTGCCTAGGTCAGTGGTGTGTTTTCAGGCAAATTCCTTTCTACCATCCTGCAGCCTTGAATATGATAAGTACGTAAAGTTCTCAGGGGTTTTTTTGGTCATGTGGGTTCCTACCATCCCGATGTTTCATTTGCCGATTTCAGTAAAACTCCGACTAAAAGAAAAGGTTTCCCAAACGTTCTAAATGACTCTGCTAACTTCACTGACTGTCCCAGCCTAGATGATAATAGTAAGAAATATTTATAGGACTTCCACGATCAATGTACTTTATACGTATTAATTAAGCAAGATTCTAGAGGTTGCATTCACTTTTCTATGATGCTTCACTATGTAGGGATTTCACTTATTTTTCCATATATTTTCTTTTCTTTCCCTCAAGAGCCCCATAATCTTCTCCTAAATTAAATGTTCTTGTGGGGTTTTTTTGTTATTTATTTCCCAAGCATCCCCAGTCGATGTGAGACTAGGGAAAAAAAAAGCATAGTGTTTTAATGCGAAAAAGAAGCATTTCTGGTGGAATAAAAACTTCCAGTAGTAGTTTAAAAAGTTAAAGAAGGGGGGGAAAAAAAAAAATCTGAAAGATGAAGCATGTTGTTGGGATACTTTTTTAAACACTTCACAGTGTCTTTTCATATTCTGACCTGAAATTATAAACTACTCTAATTTGTCTGTTTCAGAAAGGGAGGAAGGGAAGGAAAAAAGGAAGAGGGCAGAAGGTAGGTTATCTTCTACATTTTTCACAAAGTACTGTGTAATGTCAACGTTTACCTTGACTCCTTTGAGAAACAGACAGAACTACTGTCAAATGACTGGGCAGATAACTCAAATGAAGACCATTTATACATAATTCCACCCATTTTGGCTCAAGGCATGAATAGTAAAATAATTAATAGCAGTTTTTAACTCCCCTGCATTTTTGTCCTAAACCACTTTATTCTAATCTACATATTTTCTTGGTCCAAATCTTGTTCTAGTCATTCATTGTTTTCTAGTTACTCTCTTTTCCTTTTGTTAATTTTGATATGAAACCTTTTTCCCTACGTTAAGGAATAAAATCATTCTGTCAAGATCATCATAAGATGTAACGGAAGAGTTCAAGAGGAACAACAGGGAACACCGCTCCCTGAGGAGAGGCTGAGAATGTTGGGGTGGTTCAGCCTGGAGAAGAGAAGGACACAAGGAAACCTTGTTGCTTGTCAACACTGAAAGTTTGACAGACTTTTTAGAAGGACCTGCAGTGATAGGACAAGGGATAATGTTTTTAAACTAAAAGAGGATAGATTCAGACTAAATATAAGAAAGAAACATTTTACAATTACATTGGTGGAACACTGGCCCAGGTTGCTCAGGGAGGTTGTAGCAGCCCCATTTCTGGAAACATTCAAGGTCAGAAGGTTGGACAGGGCTCCGAGCAACCTGGTTGAGTGGAACATGTCCCTGCTCACTGCGGGGAGGTTGGACTACATGACCTTTAAAGGTCCCTTCCAACCCAAACCATTTTGGTACTCTCTGAAAACAACTCAGTCTGCATTGTCCTTCACGTATTGGTATTCCCAAACAAAACGAGGGAGCAGAGGACAATTGTAAATATCCTCAAGTATTGAAACTAATTTTCCTATTCAGATTAATGTTATCCTAGGATTCTTTATATGCTACCCTGCGTTACGCCTGAAATTCTTCTGCATTTATTTCCACCCAGGAACGAATATCTGCCTCCAAATGAAATTACACTGTCCCTTTGTAGTTGCTGAATACAGTTACAGTTATAGAGCAGCTTAACCTGAGGGCTGTGTATCTACGATTTTAATAACTTCATTGTACAGGAGCAGTTTATATTTTAGAAGACTTTCTATTTCCATTTCTCTTCAGTATTTAGGAGTAAACCAATGCAGAGAACAACAGACACCTTAAAGTTTTTAACATGTCATTATTATATTACAGTTCAATAAAACAGTCATATGAAAATTAAATACCAATAACTGTTGAGGGAAGCAAAATTAATTTCAAGATTATGTTAAATATTAAGCTTATAAATTATTATGTTCAGAATTATCCTGAGAGCTGTATCCCCAATGAAAACAAATCATTGTATGATCAGAACTTTTAAATCACTAAGCTAGTTAAATTCTAAACACTGTGCCTGTGCACTTGTTTGGCTACAATCTTGATTGGTTTTCTGCTGTTTTGATTATCTCCTTTCAAAGCTCACATGAAGAGGTTAGAAGCCAAGGATAACAATAAAAATTAACAACAAAATCTACACAGCTGAAGCTCAAGATTTTGAGTTTGTAACTATGATAAATATCTTATTACATACTACACAGCAGCTGAATACTGTTGCTGAAAATAAAAATTATTAATTTGAATATATCTAATGGTAGATACAACAGGTTGGAAACTCTTTCCTGCATTATTCCACAACAAATCTTCATTAGAAATACAGTGCTAAAACACTGAAGCAATTTTTGTCAACATGTTAGAAATTACTTATATTTTTGGCTTGTATGCAGGGTAACAAAGGATTTTATGCAGCGTAGTAAAGGAATAACCTTTACTCACATTGCTCAAATCTTAGTAATAAAAGCAGTTACTTTGGTAACAAGTGTAAAGAAAGGGTTTTTTTTTTTTTTAAATTAGGCACACATGTCAGCTACTTATTTAGGATAAGATTTTAGTCAGTGATACCTGAGACTAAGGAAGAATAATCTGCACATCCACCAGGAAATCTGCGTTCTGTAGAGCAATTCCCCCACATGCTGCAGGAATTTACAGGAAGTATGTGAGAAAAGCAATAAGGTCTTAAAACCAAAACTTATGTTAAACGCCATTGAAAGATAAACAATTAAGTTCTTAAGACCTTTTGTGCATTATTTTATGTATGTAAAAGTAAAGCTGCATCTTATATAATTAAAGAAAAATGCAATCTTAAAGCAACTTTACATTGCTTTCAAAATTAGACCATGGTCTTTCTTACTACAGAAATGCTTTGCTTTCTAAGTCAACACACAAATATTCAAATAGTTAAAATGTATTTACTCTGATTATTTTTTTTTAAAATAGTTCTTGAAATTCAGTCTCTTTTTTTGTCATTTTCTTACACTTATACCTAAAATGTTTAATTCATTATAAGGAAAAGATGTTGTGGGGTGAATTTTTAAAAGAATTTAAGTTGCTTAGCTTTTTTTTTAATCAACCCTTTTTGTATAAGATGTTTTCTTGCACAGAAAATCTCTTTATGGGCATGGTTTTGAAGGCTTTCCTTCACTGCTCAGTTTTCTTCTTGTTAGAAGTCATTCTTAGTTTTTCCTTCTATCCAGTTTCTGTGTTAACACTGGAGTAGAAAAGAGAAGTAAAAACACCTTCATAGGGATAGAAAGGGAATGGTGCAGATCTAAGCTTTGGAGGGTCTTCTGAGGGTTCTGGCATTGTTTGAGAAGCCTGAGTACATTACTCCTCCCAGCTGGTAGGACACCCACAGCCTCCTCAGAGAGATGCAGAATCACCCCAGCTTGCATAAAGGTATTCAGAGGCAGAGGAGAGCCAGGAGTGCTTTGCTGGAATACACCACTTTGAATAGCATGAAGAAGGGTCAGTAGTGATTTTAGGACTGACTCAGTGCTCTGCATCTGTTTGGAAGAAGAAATAGTAACTGCAGCTGTTTGTCCACATCACACTGTTCTCCTGTGTTAAATGGAGACTTTGGTTTATGGCTTGTCCGTAAGCGGTTGTTCCTTATCTGCTGCTGTAAATCAGCTCTAGGTGTAGCAATTATTCTGAACAAGAACAAGTAGTTCCAGCAGAGCAGAATGTCTACTTATGTTTCCAGTGTGAAATGCTGTGGAAAATCTTTCATGTCTGGAAAAGATGCAAGTGGTGATGGGGAATGATGTGTGGACTCTCAGTGAGGAGGTGGTATGGTCTTTTTTCAATGACTTTTTTCATCAGTGTAAATATAGAAATGTAGAACATCTGAAAATTCTGCTATTGTGTCATATTTGTCTGAACCTCAAGAGTAGGAAGTGAACTGACTGATCTTTTTCCCCTGTCGTGCACACCTCCACAGACAGCACACTTGACCTCAAGATTTATTTCTTGAAGAAATCAGGCTAAAACTAAGATGGCAGGAAGTGGAGAAAAACAAGAATTTACATTTTCCAAGCAACTAAAGAAGTTTATGTTATCAGACAATCATTTTCAGACATCAGAGAAAAATACAAAGCGTAGTGGTTTTGTTAAGTGTGTATCCTTCTTGGGTATGGCACTGCTTTGGGACATGCAGACAAACTTTGTTTCTGCTTTGCCATATGAATCCTGACAACCCACACCTCCTCAAGCCAGTGGTCCTAATTTGTCTGTCCTGTCTATAGCATATAGGCTCTTCACAACAGGATCTTTCTCCTACTGCTTGTGCAGCATCCATCACAATAGGATTTTGATTTTTGTAGAAATATCTTTTTTTTAAAAAATCTATTGTAATACTACTAATAATAAGAGATAATATGGAATACATCACTTTCTAGGACTAGAATAAGAGGTAACTACAAATTCACTACATTCAGATATGTGTGTCCTTTGCATATTGACAGAATACAAATAGTGGTTTTCCTGCACTCCCTGACCTATTTTCTAATCTGCTTCTGCTTTCAGAAAAGACATAATAACTGTCTTATTTTTATTCAACTATCTGACCTTGCTTCATCTGTGCTATTCCTTTTGTCCTCAGTAAATCAGCGACAGTATTTAGAATGACTCCTTAAAGAGGGGACCTGTCCTGTATGTGTTGCTTTTTCATTCCAGGCTGTCTGTGGATGTTTGTGTGGGGGTGTGTGTGCACATCTGTGTGAGTCTTTATCACCTTGCCTACTATAACAATTAATTACTTTTTTTTTTTTCTGACAACAGAAATATCAATGTCCGTATTCATAGGATTGATATCCTTTAATGTCTTCCTTAATTTTCACTATAGCTGTTAATTGTCACCAGGCTACTCAGCTTTTTGTAGGAAGACCATTTACTATGATGAATACTTCATTATCTATTGTCACTGTCCTAAATATTGTGTGTCAGTTTCCTCATAAATTTAACCCATCCAGGAATACCTGCAAAACACCTAGGAATTATCTCAGGGCATTTTCACTTTCTAATGTCCTACAGTAAGCATCAGTAGTAGGAGCTGGATTGTCTTGGTACAAAGGAAGATGCACCCTTTTGTTTCAGTATTCCTATTTTTTTAAACGATTTTTTTTTTCCCAGAGTTTTAACCTCTGGAGAAAGACTGGTGTTTTCCTAGCTTTCTGGCCCCCAGTTTTTCCTATATTTGTTTAATTTAAATATTTTAAAGTTGTTATTCTTTTTGTTGTTGTTTAAATTCAAGAAGGTTACTAAATGTGTAGAAATTGACTCCTTGTTCTAAGTGTGAAGGGCATAAGCAGGCCCAAAAATAATTTTAGCTGAATTTTCATATGGGAGTTAGAGTCTTGAAGTACTCCAGACATTCCGTCTGCAGATCACTTCCCAGAGGGCTGCTTAAATAAGTAAAAACCTGGAATGATGCTTCAGTGTAACCTCAGTGCAAAAGATGGAAGGGAACTGGTATGAAGTTGTTAATAGTTCTTGTGGTGATCAGAGGTTGGGAGAAGCATGTTTTAAAGCAATTTTATTGTGGGTGTCAACGGTCCTAAGGAATTTCCATCTACCACTCATCTTTTGAAATCATGGCCCCATTGCTCTAAAAAGTATGTATAGGTTTGTCCCTGATCAAGTGCAAGCACTTGGAGGCTGTCTCCACTCCTGTAGACTACAAACCTATTTGAAGCTACAAATTTATACATTAGGCCATATCCCAAAGTCCCATATGTGGCAGCCTGATTTGAGCTACATCAGGTAGGAGAGCCAACAGAACTAGTGCATGATTGTCACTGTTTGAATGTGCAGGTACAGGTGGTAGTTGTTGCAGACTAAAAACACTGCAGAGCAATCAAAAGGAGATTCCTCAGTTTTCAGACAAGTGTCACCAAAACTGTCAGAGAAGTCACCAAAGTGACTTAAGAGCTGCCTTATCAGGTGTGATGTCATGTATTATACTTAGATGAGTCACATTATTGCAGGTGACACTTGAAATTATTTGTGTGAACAAAAATTCAGAGGTTTTGTTGCTGGCTTGACTCGCTGTTCAGTCTTTATCAGGCCCTGCCACTGCCCATGTAATCTTCAAGTGGAAAGTTAATGGGACTAATGCATAATCCATGAAACATTTGCATGTCATTTCAGAATGTAAGGCCATCAAAAAGTTCATGCTAAGTAGACCGCTCCCTTCAACAACAAAGTCACATAAAGCACCAACTATTCATTCAATATGAGCACTTAAGACAGGGGGTAAAAGTGCTGCAGAAAAACATGTTTTGCTACAAGCAGCTATAGCCACATTTTTCATTTCATCTTTCACCCAAACCTTTATCAGTGCAAGTACTATTCAACTGTTACAGGAGATTGGCTCTTTCGTGATAATGTTTTTTCAGCCTCTTTGCTGATGTCAAGAACACTAAGCTGCTATATCTCTCTATTGCACCTTGAAGGAGGTAAAAGACAATAAAGGCTTGAAGTCAGCCTATTCTGGGGGGAAAAAAAAATAAATAAAAAATGTTTAAAGAATCTTTTATTTTAAAATGGACTGTGCTATATTAGTCACTGTAGATGCTTTAACTTGGGTCTCTGTTTACAGTGGGATTTTTATTTGACTTTCCTGTGCTAAATCAAGTAAAGGGAAGAACTTGCCAAAGGTTAGATGGCTCAGGGTTCCAGGGAGTTTTTATTTCTAGATTGGTAGTGGTTATCGGTAGGGAATAAAAACAGCATCAAAGTAGAATGACAAGAAATTATCAGAAATGCCTTAATGTGTATCTGATCACCCTATAACTTAGGTTATGTATGTGATTCTGGGAAAGCAAATATTCCTACACAGAAACTAAGCTCTATTCCACCCCCTGCCCTCAAACAACCCATAAAATATGCAGAAGTCAGCTTGGTCTTTTGAAGTGTTTTATTCAACAATTCCTTCCCATTACTCCTTTTTTCAAAGGGAAACAGATACCTTTCCCCATAATATCATGGCAGAGGGAAACAGAAATTGTGCGAGCATTCTCATACTCCAGATTTACAGCAGACTTAGCATTAATTGTTTTGCTGAATGGTTACTGCCTTTCTTTGGTTTTACCGTAATTCAAGTTTTCTTACAATAGTTTGACAGATGTGAAAGAAGGCCCATCTCAAAGCCAGAAGTCAAGAAGAATGAGAGTCAGCTGCCTAGAATAGGAGTCACCAAAGCAGTTGGATGGACATAATCTAAAAAAATATTTCCCCCATTAGTCTTTTTAAAAAGTTGGGTGAAATTCAGTGCAATCCTTAAGCTGCCTTTCCTGTGCACATTACCTCAGCTTGGACCCTAGGTCAGCAGTGCTTGAAAAATCCTCACTTGTTGGAGGCTGTGCTGTGCCCTGTATGAAAAAAAGCTGGTGTTTCCAGTTCAGTTCTTAATGGACAGGTGTTCACAACACAAAACCCTCCATTACAATTGGCCCTAATTAGCACCTTTATCAGGAGCCTCCCCAGAGAGGCCAGAGAATGAGCAGGCTTGGAAACTGAGCCACCAGCCTGGTTCATCACTAGAGGTGAACCCTCCAGGTCAAGGTTGAGGGGCAGTGTGAGGAATCTTTGCTGCTGCTGCCTGGGCTCTAGCTGCTCCATGAATAGAGGGCTTCGGTCTCAGGACTGTCAATTTGGCACCTTTCAAAAGCACTAAATTCACTTAATTAACAGACAGGAAAAAATAGCCTTCCCTAGCAACTCTTGCATCAAATGGCACTTGTGTTACCTTATATTCTGAGCACCTAACCCTATTAGCATTGCATTGTGTGTTTCTGTTGGAGTGCCTTTATGTACACACCAATCTTAACATACACCCTAATGTATACTGGGAGATTTAGCAGCATTTTAAATTAAATTGGCATTATCAAGTAGAAATTATGGCGCTTTTTTTTTTAATATATTTTCCATTATCTGTTATAGTCTCTTAATACCTCAGAACATTTTTTCTCCCATATTAATATTCCTTTTTTGAATGCAATTAAATATTTTTTTCCTTTGAATTTCGTGCTTTCCCTGATCATTTTGGTCTTTGTCTTCTTTTTTTCTCAGCACGAGGCAATATTTTCTGGTGCTGGGTTCTCGCGATAGATCGGTGTATTAACTCTGACACAGCAAAAAAACCATATGCCTAATTTTCTTTCCAGGATGTTTTCTTTCCATATCCATATGCAGGATATGCTAATTTGGGCAATAACATAATATAGAACAGTTGTGCAATTTTTTAGGGCTACAGGCTTAGGTTTATGATACAAAGAACTTTGTACTTCACAGATGTGTTTTAACAGTATTCTGTAGGTAAGGGGAGTTTTCCTGGGATAAAACTCTGCTTTCTTAGAAATCTCTTACTATAGTCAATTAATACTGCACTAAGTGCCTGTATTTATTCCAGGGGGTAATGTTTCCAAATGATAGTGTGTTTACTCTTCAGGTAGGACTATGCTTTAAATTAACTATCAGTTAATAACCAAGCTATGCTTAGCAACTTTGATGTTTAATCTTAGAACATCCTTTCAGATCTCTACTTTTGTTTCACTTATCTCCCTGGAGGATTAAGACCATGTTGGTAAAGAAACACCTAGAAAGCAATCAGTAAGATCTTTGTCAGTTGTCTGTTTAGTCACAATTTTTATTCTATATCTGTTTCTCTACATGAAAATCTGGAAAACTCTGAAAGTTTTAGGTGAAAGCTATTCTGAACATATAAAGTAAATTTGTGAGGCTGTGTGATCTAGAAAGTAGGCGTTCTGTGAGGTAGGATTTACTGTGAATGTATATACATGTGGCTTTTTCTTCTTTAATGTCCCTTTCTCTAGGTTATTGTCTCTTGGAAGGTCTGTGGATCTGGAACTCTAGTGCTATCTGTTTGTCCAGTCTGCCATAAAAATCTTCAGTATTATGCAGTCCAAATTAGTCTAGCAGAACAGTCCAGTATTTCAGATGAGTTGCAAAACACTAGCTACCCACCTTTGTTTGTGTAAGGAATACAAATTGGCTGTCTGCAGATGCAATGTACCAAAATCTGAGACTTTTTCTGAGCAATGGCAGCTCTAGGACGTTTTCCTTCAAGAAAGTAAGATCCTTTTCCAGATATTTGTAATATATTATCTTAAAGATGGCAGAGTAATACTTTTCTCAGTAAAACTGCTTGCTGTTCTGGCTGAAAAAGCAATCCATCTCCTGGCACTATTCCCTTCAATTGTTCTTTCAAAAATTACATGTAGCTATTTGGGATATGTTGGCAAATTATTTAAAACACAAGCCAAGTATGAACTGATCATTCAAATTAAAGCTTTGCCTTCATTCAGAAACAATAAAGAAATAAGGAAGAGCAATACAGAGAGGAAGGAGAAGATGAAACATAAAATAGCTAACAGAGATGAAGGCTTTTTAGTCTTAAGACTGGATTTCAGCTAATATTTTCTGCACTTTATGTTTCTGTATGTATCATGCTCTAATCCACTGCAAATAAAGCAGCTGGCAGGTGGCTAAAATCAATGGATTAACACTGCCAACCTACACTCATCCAATGTATTAGTACATAATTTTTCCTATGTCTACAAACAAATCTGCTGTTTACTTTTATTAATAAGGCTATAATTGTTGTTCAGAGGGGACATGTCAAGTAACAGTAATCTTTTAAAGTCACTTTTGTGCCTATATTACAGCCACTTGTCCACAACACATTTCTGACCAAATTCTGCTCTGGCAGAATTGATGATAAATGAATGAAAAGTGGCTGTGCTGGAGGTTGGATGTTGGTGCTCCCTTCACCGAGGCAATTTTCCAACACTTACTGTTTCTACCTAACACACATTACATTCCTCAAGGTAAAATCACAACCAATATAGGGTACATTGATTTTACTGTGTAATAAACCTAGATATGCCAATATTGACAATCAGTGAATCAACTCTGGAACAGACTGGACCTAATTAGCTCTTGATTGTATTCTTCTTAATGAACTATCTTCCTTTTATTTTTTCACCCAGAAAATCCAGTTTACATTAGTTAATCTGGTGTAAAAGTTCAATTTATTTTTAAGCCATGAGAAATGTCATCAAACTATAGAACATACTGTTGCTGTAACAACCCATTTCCTGATTTTAACACCACAGAGGCTATAATAGTAAGAACAAAATTATTTTAATTATGTTGTAAACCACTTGTTACTGAATTCTAGTTAGTGAATCCTTCCTGAGCTGATTCCAAGGCCTCCAAGCTTTAGTGGGTATTTTGTCAACATTGTTCAGTAAACGGCCATCAAGAGTTCTTTATGAAATTTGGCTTGGCTAGCCACTTACCTTCTAGTTTTGTAGCCGTTTATATCACCAATATGCCTTTTGTCACAAGACTGGGCGACAGCAACATTTACATTTACAAGCGACTGATCAATGAAGTGAGCAGCATGCAACAGGTTTCCAGCACTCCCCATCACTGGCACATTTCCAGGGGAGGCAGCCAGTCTACCTGCCTTCCCCAGCAGGGAGAAGTATCCATGCCCTGGGGCAAGCAGAGATTTCCTGCCGAGTTCCGGGTTTTTTCTCCTTCCAGGCACAGCAGGATTCCTGTGTTAATGTTACAGGTGGAAAGTAAAGTTCTCTCTTCTAAGATGAGTTTTTTTTTCAGCGAGCCCTTTGCCTTAACTTCAGTTGCTCAGAGACTGTTCCTCTCATCCTTCATTGTTTCTATTACTTTTTTTCTATGTTTTATTCAAACGTGTCATGGTCCAAATGTTAAACATTTAAAACATAACATGTCTAAAATAAAGCAAAATTTGGTGAAGACTTGATGGAATGTCACCAAAAGTCTCAAAATACGTAATTAGACAAAGAATATAAAGAACACTTTCATTAAATATACAGAGGAAAGTTAATAAACAAAACAAACACAGTAGTGATGAAATTTTATGTCCAATATCTGAACCAAAAGTGCATTGATAGGAAAAATGAGGGGTTCTCTGATAGGTATTTCAAAACAGATCACCTATTACCTCAGTATCTGAAAAGAAAAAAAAAAGAAAGTCAGTCCTATATACTGCACAGATTATAGATAGTATATATTTTCTAGTTTAGGTTATTTTCTAAATTGTGCTTCTATGAGACTAATAGACTGCAATCTGGATTCAATACCATCAATCATTTTAGGCCCTTTAATTTTGATTAACATTTTTCTTAGTTTATTTTTTCGCTTCATTTGTACTTAATGTAATGCTGCAATTCTAAAAGGTAAATAATGTAATAATTAATAATGCACAGATAACTCTTTTATTCCTACACATGAAATTCATATGACTGATACAATCTTAGCATGCTGATGGTTTATATAAAACTAGGTATTGTGAGGAAAACACTCTTCTAGCAACAAGCATAAGTCTGAGTGTTGCAGACCTTGAGAGCTAATCCTAGCTGCACCATGTACTTGGTAAAATCTAAACTCATTATAAATAGTTAATGCCACTGAACAAGGCAGAACATAGTTTTATAGCTAAATCAATTGTACCAGGTTATCAATACCAAAAGCTAACTGGTTTCTCTATATACTAGTTTTCCTTACTGTCAAAGACAGGCTTCCTTATGAGTTTGCCCATTCATTTCACCACTGCAACTTGCAGTAGATTGGGAATGAATTTGATGGCAGAGGATATGTGCATGTCAAATCACATTTGTATACTGCAGCTTATGGAAAAAGGGGCTTCTGGTTTATTGCCAGTAGAAGGATTAGCAGAACTCAACAGTCTTGTGCATGTTGCTTTCAAATGCATTTTCTTTTTCTGTATAACGGAGCAGTAAGTGAACTGCAGTGACATAATTTTACAACTCTGAAAATTATTAGAACTTTCTTTTAAAGAAAGAAAGTGTAGGAGTGGCCAACAAAAGATTTTGGAAAGGGTACAATCAGCTGAAATTGCATACAACTTGGGCACGTTAGGAACCCAAGAAATGAGATTTTTGTGCCTGCTGTGGGCTTCTCTTGGGCTGAAATTGGCTGCATTCTCTGATCAAATGGGTCTCCAAAGAAGAAATATGTACATGGTTCTGATAAAACAGCTTATTTTTAAGTCAGATTTATGAATCTGAATGCACAACTGAAAACAAGGCCACGCTGTGGGAATGAAGACAAATATTTAACACAAAGTCAGAAATAGGTTTCTGAAAACAAAAGATTGTTAAAGTTGTGGTGAACATGTGCGAATTGCAAAATATCAGCAAGTCTTCTCTGCTGCAAACTGATGTGAAGTAGCTTTCCTGTTTCCCCAGCAACCTTGAGCAATGCTAGCTTGTTTCTTTGAAAGTAAATTAAATGTGACTTTCAAGTAGTTCATTATTTCAGTAGCCACAATGCCTTTCGGAAGCAAGGACATTCGATAAATAGTATTAGGATTTGCTGCACTTCTGAAGGGAGGCAGATAAAGGATTTTTGCAGAAACAGTTTTCAAATCTAGTACATTTTTTTAGAAACTACAAAAAATATGTTTCTATTGATACAGGAGAAAAAGAATAAAATGTTATTTCCCGTGTGTAAAGAAAGGTAAATATTGTTTGGTGCTGCATAGAAAGCCAGCAGGTCCTGCTTCACATGCATACAGCCAGTGCAGAGCTTACAGCCCCTAAATACAGCTCCACTTGAATGGTGTAGTTGAAAACTCTGCAAAAATGCTTTAACAGAATGCACATGCTCAGCCCAGGTTGTGCTGTATTTGATAGTTGGTATACTGAGAAGTTCACTGCCCCTTCCATGACTCAACTCACATGTGTACCTCTGAATTACAACATCATACTCTTCAGAGCATCTATATGATGCATAAAAATAGAGGTAAGATTTCTGTACTAATTTGTGGTTTGCTTCAGATGGCTGTGCTAGAGGAAGGATGCATACAAATTATGACATATAGAGATGGAGCTACTACTACACAGTGCCTCTACAGCAGGCAGACACTCTCCCAGTGACTTTCAGAGGCAAAGGCAGAAGTCTTTCAATTTGATGACTACATATTTTTTAATCTTGGCTTCAGGCTTACAAGATGTGAATATATTTCTTTGCCTGTCCACTTGAATTTCCTCATTAGTTTCAACAATTTTTAACTGCTGGAAATTCAGATCAGTGTATTTTTCAGTTCATTTCAAATTTGACTGTGGTGGAACTTGTTTGGTTGAGTTCTGCTATGAGTTTAACAGAATTTCTAGTCATCAGTTAAAAAAAAAAAAAAAAGAAGAAGACAAAAACACCTGAAGTGAATCCGGGGGTTTTAAACAAACTAAGTTTTGTTTGGTTTCACTGGTTCACATTTTCACTGATTTTCAAGAAGATAACAGAATTATGATGGTAGAATAAACTGGCAAGAAACCAAAACACTCAGCTTTGGTCCTTTATTTTAGTGAAATAGAATGCTGTTAGAAACTATGCCAACAGAGGAGGTTTGTTGTGGCACTGTTTTTTCCCTCCAAAAAATATGGGTTTGGTGAAAGGAGTTTATGGTAAATCAGTTTTTTAATGGAAGACAAAAATCCCTCATAGAAATGATATTTTTTACCAACACGAGTTTGTGTAATAAGAAAACTATTTTCCACTGGAAAGCATTTTCAAGGAAGTGAGTTTATTGTCAAACCAATGTGGATCATGACTGGTCCTAGCTGAGCTGATCACACTATACATGTTATTTCACCTAGTTCAGTACATACAATGCTGCTATTCAAAAGGACTCTGAGTGGAAATCACCACAGTAGAGAATTAAACAAGCACAGAATACTAGATCTCCCATCACCATAATTCATTACTTTTCAAAAAAGTTTACTGGACTATAGTCTTGTTCTGTGTGGTTAGAAAAGCTGTTTTCATAAGACTTGTCATTATCAGTTTCCTTTCCAAAATGTGATTTGTCTAGGAAGACATGAGTTTGTCAAAACAGAAACAGAGAGCACCTTACATGTATGACTTTTCTGTTTCAGTATACACAGGTAAGAAATTTCACAGTTATCAACATGTAATTTCTTTTTATAGTAACTTTTCCTTATTAAGAAATAACATTTTTAAAAATATTGAGAAATGCTAGCATAAAAATGAAATAACACATCTTGAAATCACCTGAAGATTTGATTGAACCCAACTGCATATTTTTCAGATTATTTATTTGAAAAGATTTACAAGTGTTAACATTTCCACCTCCTTTGGGAAAAAATGTTGAAGTATCAGATCTCAGCAGAAGAGTAAAGCTGCTCCCCCTGCAGCCTGGTGAGTTAGCTGGTAGCCAGTCAGCCAGCTGAGCAGCCAGCAGCTGTTGGGCCACGTGTGCAGGACAAGTGAACCTGCACAAAACTAATTTCTTCAGGTTCACACTTATGGTACCTGCTCTCTGCAGACAAGTGTATCTCCACTTAACGTTTCATAATAATGAGTTTTGCCATTCCCCTCTTGAAAACCATTGAGCTATGTCTAGTGTGTGTACCACCATTTAGGTGTCAGTAGATGGGCTGAGAAAATACTGTCACATTATGAGCTGATGCATTACAAGCACGCTCAGTTCAGGGCTGTGTATCTCTGTGATGCATCCTGTAACTATGATCACGTCTCAAGTCTAAGCATTGAAATGAGTCCCAAAAAGGTAAATGTAACTGCCTCATCTTCAGCTCCCCTAGGTAGGGGGCAGCCATTCCAGCCTTGAGGCATTGGCAGCTTCTCCCGGTGAAAGCCACTCCAGCCCCTGCTGTACAGCTGGTCCCTAACAAATATCTGTGCTTTGTCTTGGTTGCACATACTCTGAACTAAGATAACAGGTGAGGGTAAATCTCATTCTGACATGTGACAGTGAAAATAATCATGTTGCCAAATGCCCTTAACTAGCAAAACTCCGCCAGTGGAAGCTGAAGGGAAGCAGACCCTCTCTCCAAATCACACTGTGAGTTAGATGGCAGTGGATCTGCCCTCCTCCTCCCCTCCCCCAGAAACCCCAAGTCTAGCAGTGTCCCCGAGTATGAATATTTTCTCATGGTGTTCATATAAGTGATTGCTTGTGGCATCTTATAGTCTTATCTCAGCTTGTGCAGCCCCCTCATGAATATTCTGTACATATGGAAGAGTTTTCTATATCATTGCCCATTAACAAGGAGGATAATCATTCATTCAGTTATCAAGAAGTCAGGGAAGGCCTTTCCTTGAGCCCTTAGTGCAAGGAATCATGGGAGATCAAAGGAGGTTAAATATGTCTAACATGATCATTACTTTTTTTCTGTGTAATTACTGTATTATAATAAAGTTGATCTAAGATAAGGAAAAGGTGTATTAAAGTCTTTTAGGGCTAAAAGATCATATTAGTGACTCTACCTTTTTTAGTCATGGGACAAAATGCACATGTCAACAGATACATATAAATGAGCATTCTTTCACTAACACCACAGTAAGGTCATAAGCATTCATGCAAATGCTGTGCTATTACAGAATTGCTTTTAAGAGAAGTTAATCCCATGTAAATGTAAAAAGGGAGAGGACGGTACAATAATCAAACAACTGAAGTTTAGGTTCAGGATGAAAAGTGGATTTCTTAGTCTCTAGAGGATTTGAACTTTTTAATAATAAATGAATGAGTTTTACCTGCCTTTTCTTAGCTGTTCCATCAAAATTTTGTCATACTTTCAAAAGCAAATGCAGTAAAGCATTCATATACATTTGCAGAACTCTGTGTTTACAGAAGCGAGTCAGCCTGTGCAAGTGGTATAAACATATATATATATAAAATATATATAAAAAAAAATCTCATTCACTATTCTTCTGGTTGTACTCAAGGATACCAACACTGCAGCAGAGCAAGTCAAACTAGCTGACTGTACCTACTTACAACTTTAACATAAAATCAAGTTGTCTTTAAATTCCATTGTTTATCCCAAAAAAAGAACAATAGTGTCTAGTTGCAGAAATACCATCATTGCTATAGCTTTTCCTGCTGTTAATGTGAAAAAAGACCATCCAAAAAAATGAGAAAGATACTATTTCTGACACAAGACTATTTCTTTCAGCTGAAGTGGAGACTACCTCTTGTTCTGGAACCTGGAGTTTTTAATTGTTAGCTCTAGAGTCTTTCCAATTTATCCTGCTTTTTAACTGCAGGAAAAGTTTCAGTCTTGTTGTGTTTCGTTTTGGATTTATTTTCTTTTGAAAGACTACTCGGGTAGAAAGTTGTGTTTTGAACTTTAAAGTTTGAACCCACTTTGCAGAATTTCCTTATCTCACAGGCTTTAAGAAACTGCCACAGGATTTTATTTCTTGTGTGTCTTTTAGATCTAACATATTTTGGTCCATTTATTTCAGAAAACAATAGACTGCTGAATTCATGAGTTACCTGATGCCGTTGTCTGCTGCCAAATGTTACTATCTTTAAAAGCATTCTCCAGGCCACATACGTTACACTTAATTACTTTGATACACAGTTCCCACCAGTAGCAATTTTCAGTATGAAAAATCTATTTATAATTGAGGGAGAGAAATACACAAGATATTAAAGTCATAATTGACCAGAAAAGCTTTCAAGAGGAACAGAGTTTAAAAAAAATTAAAGTATTTCCTAGTAAGTATGATATTCTTTCTTAAACAGGGATCAATGGGAAATGTAACTTAGGTGCTGTGATTCCAGAAACAACATCAAATTTCAAGTCTGAGGAAATGATGATGTGAGGCAAACAAAAAAGGAAAAGAGACAGCCTGAAGTTGCCAAGTTGATTGTATAACTTGTAGTAACCTGGAACAATATACATACTATTTCACCCCATCTTTAGATGCAGAGAAGATTCACCTGAGAGAGATTAAGTTACTAACATATTGTCCCCTTTCCCTGGCATGTGTAACCTCAGGAAGGAACTTTTAGGACATGGAAATGCTTTACTATGCCTGCTATTACCTTAGAGTAATTATTATATAGAGTTTGAAATTCAGTAAACTCACTGCTCACAGTCTATAAAGGTTTGCTTAGTGTAGTTCTACCTCCTTGGTTAGCTGTCCCCAAAATGCTTTCTTCCATTTCTCAAGTTTTCCAGTCTTATGTTTTTCTGAGTTTTTTCTTCTGGTTCTTAATCTTCTTTTCCAGTTTCGAGCTTGCTATTTGTGATATTAAATAACTCACCAGATGGAGAATCACTGTTCATTATTCTGCACATCAAATAAAGAAATAAATAATATTTAAAGCTTCTTCTGGTATGGTAGTAAGACCATAGTTAAAGCAATTTTTAATAAACAGGCCAGGAAAAAATAAAAAAATGTTGAAAGTGAATGCATGAAAAGTCTCAGTTATGTCACCTCTTCCAGGAATTCCTAGGACACAAAAGAAGTATCTGTGGAAATGCTTTCAAGGGTATTTTCTACATGCCTAAACCAGCTGACCAATAACTTTATTAAGTACATTATACTACTATTGGGCATTGCCTGATCATGGTATAGTTTTCTGGGCAATGCTTTTCTATATACTATGCTTTTGGTAGAACTATACCTCCCTGGAATCTATGCAGTCTTCTCTCTGATCAAATATTCAAAGGCATCACGTAAAAGACATAATTTTATTAGGCCATCTTGCAGGTGGATTAAGCACCCCTATACAAATCATTTCTGTTATTAAAATACGCCATAATCAATTTTCAGAGCTATCTACAACTTTGAGGCTTCATGGACAGATAACAGAAAATAAGACTTCTTTAACAATTTTATCAAGTATTTTTCATCTCCAGAAATATTAGTATATGACTATGAACTGGTTAGAATTGCAGACTAGAAAACAAATATACTTGAACACACAATTCCAGGCTTTAATTTAAGTATGAATAACCAGTTTCCCAAACAAAATTACTGTTATAACAAAGGCTTCAGGTGTTCACCTGGCCCTGCAGGTCTTACAAGATCTTTACCACAGCAATATACCGTCATATAAGTGAAGCACAGGAGCTAGATTGTTTTCCTTTCAGCTTGCAGCTCTCCTGCATTTCTCCCTTGTTTTAATTCAGTGTTCAGGATTAAACTACATCTCCCATCAAGCAGTGCAGTCTCCTCTCTGACCAGGAGAAGGGTGCAGGACAGCAGTCATAGCATAGATTTTTTTTTTATTATTTCATTTTTTATTAGAGATTGGAATTAATCTCACAGACTCTTTTGGGATTGGAAATTAATATTTTTTATTTCCTCCCTCTTATAGATTTCCTGTGGCATATCTGGATATCTACATACAAACATCTATTAAATCAGGAGAGCTGGTCAGGGAAACAAAATCTTGTGCATGGCTAATTAACTCTCCTTTAAGTGTTAATAATGATGACAGGTTGGTGTGTTTTGTAGAAAGATATGTGCTGGAAAACATAATGTGATAATGGATCAAAGCCCTTTTATGTGTTCTGTCACTCTTCCTTGTGAATTATAGTCAAATATGTGTTTGCCACACATTTAAAATTCAGCTCAACTTTGTGCAGCCATGCACAACTCCTGTTGCTAAGACAGTCAAAGATATTTAGCCTGTTTAAAAAGTTTAGCTGTCCTTATTCCTGCAGTTTTATACCTCATAATGACTTCTGGAAAAACAGTAAAATAAATATTTGTCAGTAATATTCAGCCTGGCAATATATTGAGAATCTATTTAATTATTTCCGTTAGCCATTTCTGAAGTATCAATCTGTATTGTTGAAGTACATTTTATTTTTGCTTGAAGCATTTATGTAAATAGTCCCTAACCTGATGCGGTTTTTTTATTGTGTTGTGTTTTTTTAACCTTTTTATACTTCTCATGGGGACCTTTTGCCTCTGACTTTTCAATCTGGAAGATGAGGAATACACACAGCATTGTAGTGCTCTTCATGCCTCACCCCTCCACACATACTCATTATCTGTAGCAGGCACTAACTTTCTGGACAGTTCTACTTTTTAAAGTTATAAGTCAGTGGGGTTATGCTCATATAAGTATTCCATGAAAGCAAGACAATCTGATGGAGTGGTCTTCAAATTCTACTTTTGAAATGCTAAAAGTTAAGAAACATAATTAAACTGCAAGTGCATTAACATTTATATAAAATATAAACCAAACGCTTATCCTGATTCACCAAACAAATTACAGTTTGAACATTATAAAAAAAAAAAAAAAAAACCACCCAGCTACTTATCAAATTCACCATTTGAAATTATTGCTGGTACTACAACTCTAAATGCATAAGATGCCTTAAATACAAACCCTGAACATTTACATACTGATTTCATGAGCAAAGCAAAAGGTATTTGCCAGTAACAGTACAGGACTCAGCATTTTTATTGTCTGAGTAATCCTGGTTCACTCTGATATGAAAATTCAATTATTTTAGAACTGGTCGTCTCATTAAATTTTGACAAGGAGCACAAGCTCAGTACCAGCTCTAGCTCTAAGAGGCTGGGGGTGCCTGACAGCTCCACAGTGAATTTTAAAATGTAGTATTTTTACAGGACAAGATTATCTGACAATTTCATATTAAAAAAGAAAAAATTAATCAAATACATTGTAATATCCAACACTGGTAACTTGGCCTTTTTGTAGATATTTTTTATGAAAACTTATTGCAAGAAAAGGAGTCCACTGTTTATTGCACCTTCTCCCCTAAGCCCACCTCCGTGTCTTATGTTCCACAATTGTGCAAGAAAAAAAGTGAGTCTTTATGTGAGCAGCAACTGTATAGCCACTCACTGTTAGCATTTTCTATCATTCCTCAATTGAAATGTGTTTGTAATATTTTTAATAAACATTATTTCTAATAATGGAAAGTCTTTTATTTATTTTATATATATATAATTAGCATTAGCAAGAAATGTTTATACAAAATGGTTTTTCATCAGAAAATATCAGTTCATTGAATTCAAAACTTCACAGAACCATAACACTTCTGTAAGACTTTCACTGGAAAAGGCTTCTCAATTTTAAGATGATATCCCATGGCACAGCAGACAGTCCCCAGACTGTTGGAATATTCAGACTTAGGACGTGAACTTCCTTTACAACTGACCTTTTGCCACCTGGACAACTGTGGCTTGACCATGAAGCTTAGTGCATTTCCCCTAATCTAGCCTGTAGAAAGAGTTGCACACTTTATAATCCAGATAAAGCAGCCAACTGTGGACAGACAACGTGGAAAGGAGCAAGCCCAGGGCTAGATGTGGAAGTATAAAGAGTTACATAGTCTTCAGCAGGGTCTTTCATGCCGTGCTAGATCATTCTCTTGAATTGTGGCAGTTTCTTGTTCAGTTGTGGCATTCTAGTTCCTGTGGAAAGAACATGTAATTAGTTTGCAAAGTAGAACAGCTTCAGTAGAAAACATGAAAGTATGTCATCTCTTAGACTGCTCAGTAGCATGGTGCTTACTGTAACTAGCTCTGGTGGAACAGATTAGGAAAACAAGATTTGAACTAGGTCTTCTATAGCACAGGAAAGTGCCTTAATACAAGAGTGTTGTTTTTGCAGTAGGCTTGGGCATGCTAGGAAGAATTTAGTGTTTGTTCCACTTCATCCTAGAGTGTGAAATCTGAAACACTTTGTAGAATGAGAAAGTTATTTCTCTCTCTGATAGTTTCATATTTCATATAGGTCTGTGTCTTTTCAAGTAACTTTTTTTAGCTGTTGAACAGCTAGTAAGCAATGAATATGTGAGCAGAAATTTGCTTTAAGTTTGAAAAGCCATTGCAAGAAAACTATTCATTAGTTTATTCATGGCCATTTCATTAGTATCACTTTAAGACACTCACTGGGTTTTCAGTCTGTGATTTCTTATAGTTACTGTCATTCCATCAAGCAACCAAAAAATTTTGTTTGTGCATTATGTCTTTCCTAGCACTTTGTTCTTACTGCTGTAGAATAATTCAGTAAA
Organism: Merops nubicus; assembly: GCF_000691845.1. Taxonomy (NCBI): domain Eukaryota; kingdom Metazoa; phylum Chordata; class Aves; order Coraciiformes; family Meropidae; genus Merops; species Merops nubicus. The sequence continues at coordinate 23,914 of NW_008587443.1, read as the reverse complement.
CCGAAGAGTCTGTATACTTATTATTAGAAATTTAAGACAGTGGCATTAAGGAAATGAATCATTAGATAGTAATGCAAGGTCATTGCAATGTCCCATTTCAGATCTACCCAGGATATCTTGAATACAGAAGAAAATGTTCAAAGTTTAAACTAATATCACATCTCAACTGGCAAAAGAGAATGATTTAGAAATGTAAAAATCCGAGTGACTGAGGGCATCCTCACTATGACAGTTTCCAGAAGGAAATTATCCAAGGAGACCTTGTATGGGGAATAGCAGACATATTGGACTATTCCATCTATTAGTTAGGGTCAGGGACATTTGAAATACAAGCTTCCTATAAAAAAGCAGTTTGATTTTTTTTCTCTGTATTTTAATTAACTACTGCGAAGGTCACACATATCTCTATCTCTGAAATGCATAGTGTGTCACTCATTTAAAAAATCTGGTTATTTAGTATTATCTTGCCATTATAGTCCAACTTTTTTTATCCAAACTTTCACTTTAGTGATGAAATTAAAGAGATGACAAGCTCCCTATCCTTACAAGCTAAGCATTTTGTGTTTTATACTTAGATATACTCTGTATGATATAAGATGAGACTTCATAATGGGATTCAATGCAGTTGAGTGTTAAATTATAGCGGGCTTATATCACAGAAAATTATAACAATGAAAGAAGAATTCATATCATGGCTTTAGTAAGAGAGGAAAATGAAGACTTTGCAATTAAAGTAGTAACCTAAAACTTTAAAATAATTTAAACAGTTACTGAATACACTGAGTGTTCTATACTTATCTGGAAGCAGGATTGGCAGTCGTTTGAAAGGATCCAAATGAAATGTGGACAAGGTGTGTGTTATGTCCTCGGAACACAGATCTGTCATTTTCTTCATTGTTCATGAATACATTGGTATTGAATATCTCTTTCCCACAAATTCACAGGCTCCATGCAAGACTAGAAAGAAAACCTGTGTAATGTTATCGTTAAATTGATGTTGCATACAACTTTATAACAGTCCTGACAACTGCAGTTTGTGAATTTGCCAAGAGCAACCTAGTAAATGATTTTCAGAGATGAACACTGAACTATGTGGTAAAATAATCCTTTCCTTCAGAAGGATAAAACTGCAATTTTCTTGTAGACATATTTTACAGAATTATTACTGACAATTTTAGAATTCCACTGGGGGTTTGAGAACAGAATTTCTTACCCTTTTAAGAACAAACAAATTTTAAACAGACAGTGTATCTACAGCATCTGGGTAATAACACAGGATGAACCTGACCTGAAAAGCAGTGGTGGATTCCTTTCCTTATTCAAATCCTCTGCCTATTTGAAAGTTGAGGTCCTCTGCGATTTGTAGCTTTGGATAAGATGTAAAAAGAGCCCAGGTTCATATTCTGATGTCCTTTCACATACCTTTGGAGTACAGGCTATAATGCATTTAGAACTAATATTTCATATGAGCACCACTGCACAAAAAGATCTTGCCACAGCTATTTAAAAGATTTCCTGCACTGGCAAAACTTAAAAGTTTATGTAATTATTTAGACTGCAAATCACAGGGAAGATTAATCTTCTTAGGTGTTGAGAGTGAGGAAAGGTATGTGAAAAGATGTTGCAAATTATATTGATACTTGATGTTTAGGTTTCTTGCTGGTATTTGTTTTAGTAATCTCATAGGAACAAGGAAAAAAGGCAGTAGTGTTCAATACAGATGTCGTTGTTGTTTTAGACCAAATCCTGTAGAATTCTTGCAAGCACAATGAATATTCCCACTGACATCAATGAGCTAATTGAAATAAATGAAACTAATTTCAATGAAATCATAGAATTACAAAATCATTTAGATTAGAAAAGACGTTTAAGATTATCCTGTCCAACCATTAGTCCAACTCTACCAAGTCCACTGCTAAACCACGTCTCTAAGCACCACATCTGCAGAACTTTCAAACATGTTGAGGGATGGTGATTTGACCACTTCCCTGAGCAGCCTGTTCCAGTGCTTGATAACCCTTTCTGTGAAGAAGTTTTCCTAATATCCAACTTAAACCTGCCCTGGTGCAACTCAAGGCCATTTCCTCTTGTCCTAGCACTTGTTACTTGTGAGAAAGGATAGACACCCACCTCACAACAACCTCCCTTCAGGTAGTTGTACAGAGCTATAAGGTCTGCCCTGAGCCTCCTTTCCTTCAGACTGAATGATCCCTTCAGCTGATCCTCCAAAGTCTTATGCTCTAGACTTCTCCCCAGTTTCACTGCTCTCATGTGGACATGCTTCAGCACCTCAACATCATTGTAGTGAGGGTCCCAAAACTAAACCCAGTATTTGAGGTGTGGCCTTACCAGTGCCAAGCACAGCTGGATGGTTACTTCCTTAGTTCTGCTGGCCACACCGTTTCTGATACAAGCCAGGATGCTGTTGGCTTTCTTGGCCACCTGGGCACACTGCTGGTTCATATTTAGCAGGCTGTTGATAGTACCCCCAGATCCCTTTCTGCCAGGCAGTTTTCCAGCCAGTCTTCCCCAAGCCTGTAGCACTGCAATAGCCATATGCATCTCTGTATGACTTAGACCTGAAGGGCAGTTGTAAAGCCAAATGCTCTGGGCTTGTTTGATTTCTTTCTGATATAACAGAAGGTATCCAAGCTGTTTCTTTTTAACTTAGAAAATATCCGTCATGGTAGAATGGACAACTTACAAGGTTTGATTGTCTAGAATGAGTTACTTTTATGAAGACCAGTCCAATTATATCTGTTCTGTGTTGTTAGTTTATAAGTTCTAACATCCAAGGATCTAGCAGATGAGCTGCTGAGATCCCAATAATTTTCTTTGCTGCTCTCTTGGTTTTCTGTGGTTAAGTGATTCAACAGATTTTGTTTCTAAGGTCAGAGAAAACCGGGTTTATAGTGATGCCATATAATGGACTTTGAACCAAAGCATCTTAAATTCTATATATTTCCACTCTGCTGTCTGGGGGTGACTTCTGGAGAGAGTGAAGATAGATTATTTGTCAAATACAACAAAATGGGGAATGTCTCCCAGGATTTTCCTAGAAAGGCTTGTGAACATGACTCATAGATTGAAAGGGCTGTACCCATTGTGCTTTGCAGGAGCATAATATATTCATCAGCTGATTTCCATCCTTGCCTTTAGGGAAAACGTTTTAAGGGGTACCCAGATAACAGTCATTTAGAAGGATGTACTCAAGCCAACACTTCCCTGCTCAGAGTCCCTTCCTTGGCAGTTCTTGCATTAATCTTACTCACTAGAAATATGGTTTTGCTGCAGAGGTGGACAGTATTTGTAAGCATACTGCTTTCAAGCTGAATTCAAACTGATGAAGAGGACAATATATGTACTTGTTCCCAAGTGTTGGGCTCTCAGCTGCTTGGGCTTTCAGGCATTTCCTGGAACAAGCAGCTCAGATATAGCACAGGCAAAACAAATAATATCTTTTCTTTAAGAAACTCTAAACAATAGTTGATATCTCAATTCTAGTAGCACTTCTAGTAGTACTAGCTGAGAATAAGAGGGAAAGATGTGCTATAGAATGCAGTTAACCTTTCAAATTCTAAATTCAGGATCAGAATTAGTGGATAATACAACAAGGTTAACAAAAAAAAAAAAAAAAAAAAAAAAAGAAGTTAAATTACCAACATTCATCACAGACTGCTTGGTCTGGCTTGAAATAATCTGACAATAGTCTTCATTTAAATAATTTCTTTTAAAAAAAGCTTAAATAATTGGAGAAATAAGTACCGTATATAGTGTGGGTGATGCAGAACACAGTGAAATCCACAGCAGAGATGGAGATAACCAAACTTCTGAGCCACGGATTAAAACAGGATGTTTTGCTGGAATATCTAGATTATCAAGAAATAAAATTGTTTAAACTCATCCTTTAGTGGCTGCCAGCCATAGTGTTTTTAGAATGATTGACACAAGGTGCTTCAGGTGTGTTAGTAGAAAAGAAAAAGGTTTGCTTGTTCTGATTCCATTTTCCAGATTTATACAAGGTAGAATTTTATCCTTTTGGTTCTGAAGCCTAAGACAATACAAACACAATACAAACAAATAGTTGTTAAAATAAGCCATTATACAAGATGTGTAAGAACTCTAAAATTTCATGAAGTTGTTCAAGGACTGTAATGGACATAGTGATCTCTTTTATTTGAGGAAATAGAGGGGTAGGGGGTAATAACAGGAAATAGAGATGCTTATTTGTTTCACAATTTTAAAAAGTTTTTCATGTGAATCTTTTTTTCCTGAAATGATGACTGCAATTTATCACCTCCTCACCCTAGGTAGCTGGGTCTAACAATTAATGGGAGGATCTTTCATTGATTTTGCACATTCCTTAAATTACATTTGTGGATGGTGTATGTGAACCATGGAATCATATGTCCTTCTCAGTGCCAACATTTAAAACTGCACCTAGACCGTCCTAGGTAAAAAAAAATTATGGTTCACATTTTATTCTTCCTTTAAAACTGGTGGAATTTCAGCATGGTAAAGATCAGTTAATTGACACATTCATAACAATTAAAAAATGGGAATCACATATTTATTGTCCATTTTTAATGTTTTTTCCTTTCTGAAGCCAGACTCCAGGCCAGCCTCCTATCCAAGTTTTCCTTCATGCCTTATTGTCTATTCTGTTCAGCTATTTAAAAAATGTTGAATATCAACAATGGCTTTCAGTAGTGTATTGTCAACTTTTGTATAAAGCAATCTTGGTTGAATGAGAAGATCCCAGAGCTTATAGTTCTATCTACCATGCTGCACTGGGTTTCTGCTTGAATGTGTGTGACTGATAAAAGGACAAATTTCTACCTTCGTTATTACATTTCAGCTACATAATTCATTTGCCAAAATCTTTTAGGAAATATCTTTATAGCATATTGCATGAGACATCAGGTAAGTGCTTGTAGCGTAAAAATGAGTAAAGATCCAACCTTGTCAAATTTGTTTGTTAATTGTAGATCTGCTTTTGCTAGGTTGTTTTGCAGACTTTTCCAGTTTTGTGGGTAGCTGTGCACCCTGGAACATCTCTAACAGAACATGTTTGCTCACATAAAGGAATTTGTACAGGGTCTGCATTGCTTTTAAAGTTTAAAAGCAATATTTAAAAACATCTGGGGAAAAGGTTGCAAAGGTGGGCACAATTTATGTGTTTTCAAGTAATAGATGTTACCAATGCTGTTGTCAATATGCAAGCTAGATTTTGTCTAGAATTTGCAGTACTGAACCCATTTAAATAATTTCTTTAAAAATGGTTGTTAGCCTTCACAGACTGATATAATTCTATTTTGCATATGAGATAATTGTAATTAAACTTATATACACTCAGTCACCAATGTATAATTGAATGTAAGCTAATTTTCTAAGCACTCTTTTCAGGAAATCCAAGGATTTTCCAACAATATTTAATTTTTTTCTTTCATTTCAGTTAACAGGTGGCAAAACAGGTAAAACACAAGCAGCTGTTTTCCTTTCATTCTTCGTCTCATTTTTTGACAGTTTATTAAAGTTAATTGAAAAGGATTAATTTGAGAGATCAGTTTTCTAAGTTATTTGAAATTACATAAGGGATAGTACTGTATGGTACTTGATCCTGTCAGAGAAACTGAAGCAGAATTTTTATTGTAGCCTGTATTTTGCCTAAATTAGGAAAGCAAGATCTAGCCCATCATCCTGTATATAAAAAAACAATTAATACCTTCACCTTCACTTATTCATTTAATATTCTTTCTTCAAATATATTTTTTTTTTTTTTCACAGTAAGGAGGTGAAGACAAATTCACAAAGGCAACAAATATCAGTAAGGGCTCAGTACTAATTCTGACTGGTGATGTGAGAAGCAGTGCTCATAAAGCAAACTCATCTTACTAAGTATGAAAAAGGGTCTTAGACTCCAGAGAATGTGTGCTGTAGTAAAACTGGCATTTCATACCAAAGAACATTAAACTTGTATGTGGACTATCCTTCTGGGTAGAACATGTTGGTACTGAACAGTGTCCTGTTTGACACTGTGCTATCAGTTTCCCATTATTTCATCTGTTTGTCTCTTTGGCACAAATCCTGAACTCTTTTCAGTGCCTGTGGATGCCTTATCTGTATACTGTTTGCAGACAAAAAATGACTACTAAATACCTTACAGTATATGTGTGCATTTATGTGCATAAGCAAAAAAACAGCATACAATGCATTAACAGCTTTTTTCGCAGATATGTAAGGCACTCCTTATTTAGAGCTATTTACATAATTATATTCTTGTCAAATCCATGAAAGTGTTTAAAAACTATATAAAAATAATTTAAAAGACAATATATTTCAGTGGAAATTGAAACTTGAGGAACAAAATCTCTCATTTTTGTACCTGTACTCTGATACTGAACAGTGATAACTGATTTTTTTGAAACGGTATATTAATAACGAAGGTCTGTTTTCTACATTGTTCATTGTTACCTAGTATGTCTGCAGTTTTAATAGTTTTGAAACATTATACACATACTAATTCATTCCATTGTTACATTATTATAACAATGTGTCAAAGAAAGAGGATTTACTTTAAAACTTTGCAATAAAATTTTATTTTTACTTGAAGGAGTTAAGGATTTTTTTATGGATGGCTTACATATATGGCACAAGCAATCAGATAGGGTAAAATTAGGACTATTTTACATCATAAATTAGGAATGAGTTATGTAGAGTTTGCAGAGGAAAAGAATGAAACTTTCTGCTTTTTTCTTTTGAGTGACCTGAACAAAGTTTTCTTTAAAAACAAACAAATCTGCAATTCCATTTGTTTTCTAAAACAGACTTTCTTTATATTTCAGTCTTTATCTTTAATGAAAGGAGATTCAAAACTGAGAAAGCCTAAGAGAAAAATGTCAAGAACATCTGAGGAAGGTGTGAGAGCAGCAGCAAGCAAAAAGGTACAATGCCCAGTACAGTTATTACATTTTCCATACATGATATATAGAACATTCTGTCTTTCCAAAAGTGTCCAACTGATGAGTCGATTGTGAAATTTATTGCAAAGCTGTCTGTCTGGATTTAATTAAGAGACTGATTATCTACTGAGTCAGTATCTTAGCATTTCCTTGGCACTCTCGGATAATTCACATATCTCCTGTAAAATATGGGTATTTGTCAGGTGTTGCAATGATGACTATGGTCAGAAAAAAGCCATCCTGACAATGACAATTGTGATTAAACATTGGATTTTTAAGAACTTATTACTTTCCCATGGTGAAATAATAAGTTTTTCAATGATCTTTTGATTTAAGTGGACACTACAACTCACAGAACTGTATGAGAGGATAAGTTAGGTGTTTCTTTGTTGAATCTGTTTTACTCTGTACAATATAAACCATTAGAGGTTTCTAGTCTGTTTTCTCATTTTCAAAAGTCTTTTTAGTTGATTATTCCCTTTCAAAAATAAATTTAAAAAAATCTCTGTGAAAAGTGATGTTCAAGAGGCATGCAAGTTTTAGTTACAAAGAGATGCTTCTTTATCTAGAACTCTACATGCAAACAGTGTTAGTTGTCCAGATGATACACTGGAACATTTTTCTTAATTAGGCACCGTCCACATCTAGAAAGGATGTTGTTTGGCGGTTATCTCTGTAACCCTTGATGATTGCTGATGTTAAAGGAGTTTGGCTCTTCACTACAGGTATGAGTCTGCCTCTGATTCTTACAACTCTCAATATGTTGTATTTTCATAGTAATTTTCTACAGAAGTATTACTTACAGGCATTAGAAAGTACACCTCAAAATTATGAGCCACATGAAGATGTTCCTTTTCATTTACAAGACGAGAAAGTGAAGTGGGAGGTTTAATTGTCTGAGATTAGGCGTTCAGCTTAGCAAAAATCACCTCCTTTTGCCAGTGGAGGTGAGTGTCCAAAATCAGTTCATAGTCCACCTCTGTACTGCCATATATTTTGTCTTCCCAGTCATGTTATAGAAATGAAAAGACTCTTTTTCCTCAGAATGCTTTCACTGGGTCACTCCATATACAAACTTACCACATTAATTTCTTGCCTTTCCAGTACTCTTTTTTTCCCCAAATAATCTCATAGACATTCTGTGGCAGATTTGTTCAAATAAGGGATGAAGTTTCACTTACACAATGTTTGCCTCATTCTGAAAGATCAGGTAAGCACTTTACCAGCTGATCTGCACTCTGCCATGCTTTCTTTAGCATGGAAAGCAGAAGGGTTTACAGCTTTGGGTGGCCTGTGATACACATGTAAAACCAGGTTTTTCAGTGTGCATCTCCCTTGAATTATAGATGTCCTACTACCCTATAAGGCAAATTATCCTCACCAAAACTTGCAAGGAATCTCAGCAGAACTAAGAGGTCTGGAAGTGCCGTCTGATATGCTGTGACAATTTATGAAAGTTGAGAATACAAGCCAAAATATTTCTCTTTCTTCTGATTCTGGACTCTTTGAAATAAATCAAGCACACCACATGTTTTCATCCTCACGAGGTGTGGCAAGCAGGACAACCTGCTTACCATAGTGTCCTTCCAATGTAGCTGGTCAAGGTTACTATTTTGCTCTTCTGACACATTATCAATTATTCTGCCAACAGACTGATACCGAACCTGTAGTTTTCTTATAAAATAAAAACCTGAGTTTAATTAAATCATCAGTAACTTGGACCTAATTATTTCAGACAGTATTTAATTAATGTTTCATGGATACCTAATGTAATTAGGGTTCCTTTAATAAGACCTTCTATGACATTAAAATATATGACCTTTATCTTTCTTATCATCCATAGTCTGACAACTCAGATTTGTCATTTTCACTAAAGCTGTAGTTTGATTAAATAGAACAGAACATGAAATTAATCTAGCAAATTATACTTGTTTATTTCTTTTTTTTTTTTTGCTACTTAAAGACTAATAAGTTAAGTCTTTTAATTAGCAATGTCAGTACAAATGTTCATACTAGCGTTTCACCCTTGTGTTTTTTTTAGACTGTTTCTTTTGTATATCATTTTTTTATGACAAAAGTAGATAACAACCAGACTTTATTAATCATTGTGAAAGGTTCAATCTTTTAGATATGAAAAATAAGGAGCTATTCTTTCTAGTAACAATGACTAGTAATTTTTTTTAAATTAAGACAATTTTGCAAAGGACTTAACCTTTTTTGGTCACAAACTTTCCAAACGTGAAACTGCAGTTTTAATGGGAATGAATGCAAGTGAGATTACTAGGCTGGCTTGTGTTTGCTTTTTAGGAGCTACAGGTTCTGTCTTCTTTACTGTTGTTTTAGAGTAGTTACAGAGAGCATTTGTCAAACACAAAAGTCAGAGAAAGAGAATGTGATTGAAGGAATATTATAGGCTTTCTCGAAACAACACTCATCTGATCTTGTTTCCTGTCTCTGCAAAGAGCTTTTCTATCTCACCTTAAAAAAATAGAGCTGCTCCAGTGACTTCACTCATGTTTGATTAAATTCCACTTACTGAGCTAGAGCTTACTAACATACATAAAGTTTAGCACATATATAAGAGTTTTGCTAAGCCATAGCACTAACATTCGTAACACTCTAACTGAAGAAAAGGACAGCTGCCTCAAAGTATGAAAAAAAAGTTACATTAGAAGCTGAACAGGCAGAATGCAACATGGTTACTTAATAAGCAAATATATGAATGCTCCATGCACAAGAAAAATATAGGCAGAAGGTACAGAATTCTATAGATGGAATAGTTTCAATTTATTTCTATTTATGTTCTGGTTATTTTGAAAGTTGTATTTTGAAATATGAATAGTTTCCACCAACTCTGTGTCTAGTAAAAATAAATCCAAAAATTAGACCTGTTTTTTTTCAGATGTTTCATATTAACAACATTAGGTATTGTTAGGAAAAAAACACCAAGCTTAAAAAGTATCAGTGAACTATAGTGAGCTTTTTTTTCATTACACTGAGAGGAAACTGAGGAAACATCCTCTACAGAAGAGAAAAAAATTTATGTTTTCTGTTCTCCCACTCAATAAACACTAGAAAGACAAATGGCTCATGACTATTGAAGATGCTGAGGTGGGATAACTTTGTTTTGTTTCCAGTGGAGAATGTAGGGAAGGGAGTAGTTTACTTACTTATTCTTTAATTCTCTTCATAAGAGTTTGAACACCAGAGATGTTGTCTGGAGAAAGAACACCTTAAAGAAGGTGATGACCACTATGGAGTACATTTCAGACATAGGCTTTGAGGAAGAGGGGAGTTTCCTGTGCTCACGCCAGAAAAGGGCAGAACCTCATGCAGAATTTTAAGCCTGTGAAGAATCCTATTTAAACCTTTGAAGATATTCCCATACTTAAAATTAAACATGAGCTGAAAGGGTTTGCTCCATAGGCAAGGAACAGGCTTAGTGAGCTATCTGGTCTACACAGGGTCTGTTGAGATGATAAAAAAGAATGAACAAAAAGCTGTAGTTGTGGTAATTAAGGGTGGGAAAACATTCTCTGCAGCCTAAAGGAATATAATGTCAAATAAACACTGGACAACTAATTCCCTTTGATTTCTTCTGGTATTCTGTCATAGCTACCTGTAGTAGTTAGCAGTTTAATCTGTGTGTAACCCAAAATTTAACATGATGGTTATACAGCAGTATCACCTGGGTGAGATCACTGGTAATATATCTTAATTTTGTTTTGCAACTTCAACACATACTAACATAACCAGGCACTGGTTCAGACCTGTCATTGTCTCTGAAGATGAACTGCAACCTTCTAGTAAGTCCTCTTCACTACAGAACTGTGGATTTGTAGTAGGAGCTTCAAACTATGGAAATATATGCTATCCAGGAAAACAAAACAACCCACCAGATAGCAGAAAGAAACAATAACTGAAAAAGTGACAACAGCAGCTTCTTATACAATATTACAGAAATTTTTGTATAAAGTCTATTAAATTAAAAGTTACATTCAGCACACAGCAACCCTGACTTTATATATAAAATAAAATTGCCATGTTAATTTAATGTCTTAATTAGTACCTATATGTTGTTTGGTGATTGGAGACTGTGATTAGTGTTGAGAATACAGTCACTAACCAATACTAGCAGTATTCAGTTAAGAGTTAAAAAGGTAATAAAGTCAGTGACCAAGATTCATCTTAGTTGCATAAATTCCAAGTAGGGGAAGAGGATGCGAAGGGGTTAAGCTCAGGAAATTTATCACTACACAAACAGGCAGCTGCAGAATTCAACTCCTACTGCTTCAATGAGCCTATGCTGAGCAAAGCCTCCCACTGAATAAGATGTGAGGGAT
>NW_008587443.1:8720-12569 GCF_000691845.1 Merops nubicus | reverse complement strand
CTTCCAATCTTCCACATTTTGTATTGTTTTCCGATCAGCTGACAACCTGATTCTCTCCTTGTAGTTAGTTTTTGATTTTTACATCACACATCTTTATAGTCACCACAGTCAGATTTCACTATTTTCTTCATTAACAGAATGAAAATTGAATTACAGTGAGCCTCTAACTGAGTAGAAAACATCTAATCTATCCATGGAAATTCAAGAGAAATATGATTAATACCAAAAAAATCTACTGGATAAAAAAATCTTGATCCAAGCATGTAAAAATAGTTTGATGTGATTACACAGATTCCTGAAAACTGGTCACCTTGGCTAAACTAGGACCTTTAAAAGCAAACACAGATCAGTGAATCACTTTAATCAAATTTAGTTTAGATTATACACTTTCACATAAAATCTAATTTAGTTGGAATTACTCAGTCATGACTTCTCTGCTCCCCACAGGACAAAGTTAAAGAGATTACATTTGGGTTCATGTCAGCAGCATCTGCTAGTTACCCCTCTGAATGCTGATTTAATGTGAGAGGTTATGCTTAGTCTCTTGGAAAGACTTCTGGTTTAGGCAGGTGCTCAAGAGATGTCATTAATTTAGTATGATACATGCAGTGATATTACTGTACTTGGAAAATTCCTGTATCATTATTTTCATGTGTATAAAATACTTTTGTGGTTTTGTCTGCATCTGTTCAGCAGCTTTTGAGTGTTTCTGTCTAATCTGTCTTTCATATACTGTTTTAGAGAGATAGAATATTCCTGCTAGAGAAAGAACAGCTCTTAATATGAAAAATTATCTTGAGGACTGTCTATAAAAGGCTGCAAGTCATCATTAAGATATGGTATGAATTTACAGAGAACTACAAGGTACCAACTCTACATGTAGGCAATGCCTTATTGCCTCTCGCCTATGGCAAATCTGCACCTAGAGTCAGATCACTCACAGTGAGCACCTTAAGTGCTAGCCCACTTGCTCTCCAAACAGATCTTTTATGGGTATGCAGCTATCCTCATCCAGATTCTATCTCCTTTTAATGTAAAGCACTGAGTTTTTGAATTGAAATTAATGGAATTAATTGCAGTTAGTTACTAACTGGTGAAAAAAACTCTCAGTGAGTTGAACGTTGTGAGGGCAAGCTCCACTCTGAAGAAGGAAAAACAGGGGCAATGGTCACTGTTTCTAGTTCTTTAGCTCTGTGGCAGAACATAAGAAAGTCGAAATAATTCCGAGAACTTGTTGCTCAGTACCTCAATTCTGACCCAGAAAATTTACAATGATATTATGAATCACCAAGGTTGCCAAAGACATGCCCATGATTCTCCAGACAGAGCTCATTGCACAAGCACAACATGCAGTGCGCATAGGACACATCTGCTGCCCCTCTGACCTAACGGCTGGATGTGCAGAAATCAGACACAATTTCCACCAGGAAAGAAAGGACAGACTAAGAAACTCTGGACATAGGTAAACTTAACCAATTCCCTAACCCAGCAGGTAATCTGTAGACTTAAATGGACTTCACTGTCACAAAGTGTGTACCTGCCTAACCAGGACCCTTTCATCCTAAAGTAGTTTTCTCCCACATATAGAAAAGATGAGCTAGGCACTCATTTGGGGTAAATCAGTACCATTTCACTGAAATCAGTAAGAGTTCCCTCAATTTTAGATGTACTGCATGTTTTCTACTGTTTTTTTAAGCACTGTTTGTAGTTCTCTAGAAGGAAAAAAGTACTGGAACTATTAATCCCTGAAGTTCTGACACAGAATTTTTAATAACAATTGAAATTCTTTACAAAATCTTACTATTTCAATGTATAATTTCCCTGGTGAAGTGGCTTAAAAATCTCTCTGTAATTATCATAATAGCATAAGGGTCGAGCCATTAAAATAATCTCTGGCAATTCTGTATGATTCATGTTATTTATGAATAATGCTGCAGACACAATGTTCTTTGCTACATCATCTGTTTTCTGTGTGCCTCTCTACCTATGTATAAATGGCCAATTCTTACATATGTACTAGAAGAATGTACATTTCCAAAATTAATAAATCCACCCTGAAGAAATACCATTTATATATTACATCCATAATCATATCCAAGAAAACTGGGCAAAATTGAGAAAAATGAGGACATACCTTGTTACAATTACCTTCTTTTCTGGCATATTTTTCTTACTAACAGTGCCGACAAAAGGCAGCCCTCCTATTTTATTTTAAATGAGCCCCATAGTAGTATCTCATCCACTTAATTTTCATATAAAATTGCACTGTGCAGCCTGATCTTCCTGCCTTGACTCAGGGAAAATGCCTACTGCTGTCCCTGGAAACAATGTCTATGTACAGATTACAGGGTTAGGACCTGGTATTTACATTTTTGCCCTGTCTAACCATGGTTATTTTTCCTGTGTTGCATGTGGCATTCCCAAATCATCTCTGACAGAGGGAAACATGCAAGAGCTGAACTTGGTCAGCCTTTGATAAGAACAAATATAAATATGCAATGATTTCATCTAAAATGGCATGATTCTGTAGCAACTGAGACAAGGTAAAGACATGCTAAGCTTGTGTGAATGCATTTCCCAAGATGGTACTAATATTGAAACACAAAATACTTTTTACATCCAAATTACCTATTGCGTTTACAGAAATTTTACATTCACAAAATACAGAAGAGGAGATACTAAAGTTTTCTGCCTGTGCCCTACAGATATGCAAGCAAACCCTTGGCTGCTTGAAGCACCAGCAAGGACAATAGAACTGTGTTGTTTCACACAGCTTATAGATATGGCCAGAGAAAAACGGTAGCAAAAATTCCTGATTCTGATGAAATTGGATGAGTCTGAATTCGAAGAACCATTCACAAATCTGCTACATAAATGTTGTGTAGATAACACAGCTATCTAGCTGATTATCTGTACAGAGACAAATTCCAAACTTAGTTATGTTTGTGTAATCCTGATACAAATGCACCTAATTTGCTGCATGTCTCTGCTGCCCTGAAATGTGCTCCTATTGCCAGGATCCACTCAAGTGAAATTCAAAGAGACAGAAAGGAAATAAAGTGAAACATATTCAAATTGTGCAATATTGCATTCCAAATTAAATATCTTACGCATGGAAAATAGATTTTGACACATTCTATATTTGAAGCACAAATTTGAATGTTGGAGCAGTATGAAGAAAGAAATGCAATAAAAAATAAAAATAAAATGCTGATCCTAAGAGTGCCAAAAATCAACAGAGTCCATTCTGCGTTCTGAACTTCCTGATTTGAACTTCCTTCTGTTAAACTATAACAATAAACATACGAACACACAGTCTAATCCAAAATACAGTATAGGCACCAAAAAAACTTGCTTAGTTCAAGCTTGGGAAGCAAAGATAAATAAAATTGCCACTCAACAAAATTAACAAACAAACAAAAAAAAGTGTTGATTTTAATTACCCTTTTTAATTAGCTCACTATTGGCTATTTAATTCCTGTGATTATAGAACAAGCAGATCCTATTTCTGTCAGAATTCTTCAAATGCAGAACAACCATTTTTCCTGCTATTGTGGTAACTTTTATTTCTAATTGCATTTCTACTGCAGATATTGGCCTAAAATCAAGTGCTAAGGAAGCTGACTGAGTTGGCAATGAAGATAGAGTGGGAATGTAAAGGATTAGAGTGTTTAATGTACTGGAAAGAAGTTTATCAATACTGACAATTCTCACAGTGCTTAATCAAACATTTAAGGCAAGTGGAGAAGCAGACAGTGAAGACTTGGGGCTTTTGAACAATAAAAGCAAACAAAGTGTCTTGTTAGAACATGTCAATTTATGGTGGAATAAAGAAACATCCATGATTTA
>NW_008587443.1:1744-8689 GCF_000691845.1 Merops nubicus | reverse complement strand
TTTGTCCCTACAGATAACTATTTGTTTTAGGTAGCTAGCTGCAAGTGTACTGACTTTAAAATGACTGCAAGTAACTCCTGAGGAAAATTAAGTATAGCTATTGTCCTTTTTTAATCGAATTTTACTCTTCATTTACAGCTTGATGACTATGAACAAGGATTATTATTTTTTCTTAAAGGCAATTTATTAATGGATGTTTAAAAGATCGACACATAGTAACAGACCTAAGGGTCTGATCCTTCAGTAACACATCTTGTGTTTAAGTTACAGAGCTCAAGTCTGTGCTATAGACAGGACCATGACCAGAGCTGGGAGACCCTGCTCTGTCTGTCTCTGCAGGGTTAATTTGGGAAACAGCCTCAGGATCTGAATGGCCTGAGCCAGGTCTTCACAAGTAACAAGTCTGTAGATTCTCTGCCTGATATTTTGCCTTGATTCATGATATCTAGAATCCTATCAAAAGGCCTGACTTAAATCCTGCTGTAGTTTTGAGTAATATTCTTACTGAAAATCTGAATCCAATTCAAAGAAAAAATAGATTCTGGTTTCTGTTTGATTTCTGTGATACTGAGATAAATGTAGGGTAACTCAGCAGTACTCATCCTATGTCATTGGATTTACACTCATATCAGAATGCTCTTCATCTGGGACTTGATGTCTAGATATCAGAACTAAGGATCAAGAAATATTTTAAGTTAACAGGTGCTGTAAGATCAGCAATGTTAAATTCCCATGTGACAGAACAATAGGAATTTACTGTAGACCCTATGAGCTGAAAAGACTGTGAGCAGAAAAGACAGTTACCTCCTTCAGATAATCTCAGCAGCCAAATAAATAATAAAAATAGAGATGACTGCTTATCAAACTACTGGTAATATGACACCTACTACAATAACATATTTGTCATCCAGTAACTTAATTAAATTTAACTCTCAGAAGGAATGGTAGAGCAGGACCCTGAGCTGTGTCAGCTAAAAAAAAAAAGAACCAGTAAATGCAATAAAAGATATTCAGTTCAAGACTGAAAATAATTAGGAAGCTGGGAGCAACTGAAAAGCAGTAAGTATTCAAGTGGCATTTTTATTCACTTCTTCAGAACAGAGTGAGTGTAATTCCAATTATTGTAAGTTCCTTTACATTGTCTGCTGCTACAAGCAAATGTCTGTGCTTCCTACCTTCCCACATCACCCAAACTTCACGGAAGCTGTGTGTCAAATTCCCTAAAAACACTTCTGGCATTTTAACTGCACTTGTACTGTTTAGTCTTTAACTACATAACACATGCAAGCATTGCTAGCTTTCAGATTAGTTACTGTTTGCTACTTGATCTCAATTAAGGGTCAAAAATATTGTTTGTCAAAAGGCTTCGATTCCACAAAACTAGATGATGCTACTCCAAATATACTTGCTCTGACTACATGAGAAATATCCTAAAATAGAGTATTTTTCTCTCAAAGAGCACAACAATAAAAAGATAATTTACCTAACAAATAAGATCAAATTCTTAATCTAGGCGGACTGCATATTTGATCTTTCTTGATATTGCTTTCACACTTTGCAGAGATACACCATACCCCATTTGTTCATCAATATTATGTAAGGTGATAGTAAGCTGTAGCCTGACAAACAAAAAAAAAAATCTAGTATGCGTTTTGGCAATTTGGTGATAGTTCTGTTTACACCAACTCTTCCAGTTCAGAGTTTAATACTTTGCACCTTGTAGGTCTAGTACTCAAAACTGCCCTGGCTACATCATGAATATGCAGAAGTGATCTTAATTTGTGTCTGCTTACCATTATCACACATGCAAATAGGCAGGTATCTTATTGGCCATTCACACCTGCTAATACCCCAGGTGAACACACAATCATGGTCATTTCACATGCAGATTATAAGCACTGCTGCATGTCTTGAGGATAGAAATATCTCATGTAGTGGTAATACCACCTTCGTATTTGTACTAAAGTGACTTCATTTTATTATGTGTAATTCTACTCTTGTTCAGCCTTTTACTTTTGTTTATAGTAATTTATCAGGTCCACTTACATGGACACTTGTTTTAGAAAGAAGCTATTGCACAAATTACTGCATCTATGTCCCCAGTCTATTAGCTGGAGTAACATCACTAAACATATTCCTGCTATACAGAATCTTATACCAAGCAAATATAAAATATGTTATGTGCAACCTTTGTCTTTTTTTTTTTTTTTTCTTTTTTTTTTCTTTTTAATTGTCATGTTATGGAGTCCTATCCTTCATAATGAATATGCAGGTAGAGACACCTGTTAATTAAACCAGGCTTGATCAGTCAGTTGAAGCTACTTGTAAAATCATACCATCAGTGTTAACCTCAGTGAATTATATTATCATTCTTCTATCCATGTTATAAAGATGGAGTAAAGGGACTACTTACCTGTTTTCTGAAAAAAAAAAAAAAAAAAAAAGTTGTATTTTCTTCTGCATGTTGCCAGGTGGAATAAAGTCAATGATATAATGACACTGTAAAATTTACATCAATAGATAATAGAAATCATAATGCAAACTGACTTGTTTGCAGAACAAATTATGGGGAAAATTTGATAATTGTATATAATATAACCTTAACTCTAGGTGAAAAGAATGGCAGAACAAAATACGTTCTGACATTAATAAGTTAGGGTCTATGCTGTATAGGGCCTAGACTGCAACTTCACTATTATTTAACTGTATACTGATTCAGTCTCAGCGATCACATAAACAAAATAAAAAGGGATTTTTCAGTTTCATCTTGTTCTTGCTCTAAGTAATTCAGTTATTGTGTCTACCAAGTTACATGTATGCACCTGTATTCTTGTCCTACCTGTAACATTTGTATCAATCTGTAAACAGTAGCATTTTGGGGGCATGACAAGCATAATATCAAAAGATAAATATTGGTCACCCTAACAGTCAGTGTAATCAGAGTCTATATTTGATCAGTGTTTTACAATATCCATTATTGTCATCCTTGAGATATTACATGGCCTTGATATATATAATATGTAATCACCATGGTTCTGCAACATCTTACTGAGCAAACATGCCTGATCTGGACTGATGCCATGAGCATAAGAAGCAAAAAGAATAATTTAAAAAAAAAAAACCTCTCATTTTGCAAGCATGTAAATGGCAAAAATGGCAGGTGTGTGATTAGTATAACCATTTCAGCTCTGTCCTAGGCAATAAGCCCAGGGTCAGGTATTCCTTCAAGTCTATAACAAAACAGTTCATGTTACTAGTTGTCTAATGCTCAACAGAAAATACATCACATGTGTAGCAGTAGCAGCACCAGAAGCTGACATATAACAAGGAAAATTTGAATGCAACTTTATATTGTAGCAGCAGTTTTTCAGATATGACTCTGAATGCAGAAATGTTGCTTCCCTATGTGATGTTAACACAGGAACAGGGAGAAACACCTGATTAGCATTTTTCTTCAACTCAGAAGTCATCTATTCCATTGCAAATGTAATGATATGAACAGAAACAAGACTTGTTTATCCATATTTCCCTGGCAATTTAACTTGAAGGGCTCTTTAAGTGCAGGACCACTATGTACAGCCCTCTTACCAGATTCAGTTCATGATGACTGAGTTATAATTGCAAGTTACTGAAGAGTTAATGATGTAAAAATTAGTATACAGTAAGAGAAACAATGATTTCCAGATCAGTATACATAAGCCAGCAACACCTATGAGATACTTATTTTCTTTTGTAATGCTCTGCAATCAGATCCAAAGACCTAGAGATAAAGGGTTTTCTTTTGACCTCTTCATCTCCTCTGACATCTTGTTCTTTTTTGAGGAGAAAGTTAGCACGTGTCAACAAACAAGGGAACTAGACTTTGCTATTAATCTTCTAGTAAAATTCTTAAAGCAAATCACCACAGAGTAACTATCAGTCTGGGGTAAATTTAGCGGATCTCACATCAGGCTTCAATCTGTAAGCGTGCAGGTTTCCTAGCATAAAGTAGAAAACCTTTAAAATGTGTAGTTGGTTCAAGCTCATGTCTTTACTCGATTGATCTACAGTCATGGTGTAACAGTTACCAATGGAAAATGATTAGTCTAGGAAGTTCGCTTGTGGCTTAATTCTGATTGTGCATTTTCATGCTATACAATGGTGCAAATATCTTTTCTCTGTAGCTCTCATTTCCTCAGACACTTAAAATTAAGGAAACACAAAGGAATAATAACACTATAAATTTAAACATATTCTATCACTCGTGATTAGTTTTGAATAGGAAAAACAGTTTCACTTTTCCCTTCCCTGACACTGCTCTCCCTGGTAGCTGTGATCTTGTGGCAGCCCTTGAGAAGCACCTGAGCACTGCAGGGAGTCCGGGGTGCCCTCTTCTGGATTAGGAAATCATCCTCTTACCCAAGTAGCGCAGGAGCCACAGGACCTTTGCTAAGGAGGGACATATGGCTACTATTCCCATTTACACTGGTACACGAAGGTGCAGGTTTTCCTCTATTTCAGCAGAGATCTTAGCTGTGAGCCAAGACCATCTGTCTTAATTGTGTCTTGTATGACCTTGAAAAAAAATGTTTTTTTTGCAGACTAACTCCTACTCTTTAAAAATTTCATCTTCTTTTGCTATAATTGCTGTGATAGACTATTTTCCATACCACTCTAGCCAGTCTCCAGATCATTCAAAACATATTCTTTACATATTACTTAATTTAGTTACAAATATGTAGCGCTTTAGATGGGATTGATAATGTTTTCTCCATTCTCTGGATTCTTTTGTCCTTGTGTTTCATTTGGACTGCTCCCAGTGAGTTACAAAATGTAGATCTGACTCTTTCCAATAGTTCAGGTTTGCTTGCTTTGAGTCCTTTTCAGTTTCTGATATTTATGGGCATGATCAGTTTAGAATATGCAAGATGACTGAGCCTTGGGCTAACCTGATCTAGCCCAAGAGATCTAATTCCACGTATTTCCTGTCTTTCAGAAAATTTTCATGTATTACTACGCTACTACGCCCATTGTCTGACTCTAATCTGTAAATAGAACTAGTACATCCTTACCTCACATGGAATGCTGTTAAGTAAAAACTGCACTGTTTATTGTAATATATTCAAAGGCTGTAATAGGAAGAGACAGAAGCATCAAAATAGCAACTTCAGTTTGTTTTATTCTATGGAATCTGGAGAATGGAATAGCAAGGTGCCTCATTTTTATTTAAAGACTGTATATGAATGTTGCAATGTTTTGTGTGAGTTAGTTGCCATTTCTAATGGAATTTATCTTGACAGAACCTGCAATGAGAAGTAACATCACTGTTGATAAGAACAGTCTGTTTCTTCCATGCAACACTAGGGCACAACTACCTCCCACTAATTTTCCATTAGCTTTTCTGGGAGCCATTGGTGTGTAAATAGTGCAGGCTTGGGTCTTTATGGAGTTTGCATAAAGAAACTGGAAATGAGATACAGAAATCAAGTCTGCATTAGCACTTAAAATCATAAATGCTGTGTTTTCTTATCAATCTGCAATGATTTTTCAGCTCAAATCCAAGTCTGGTGGTGGTTAGTCATGAACCTTTTCACTGTTCAGCAAGACTAGGAATTGAGCAGTTCTTGGGAGAACTTCAATATCAGATAATTGATTTGGGCTATTATAGAAATAGAGAATGATTGCTGAATGATAATTTAAATGTTGTACTTATTTGTGACTCATGTTCATCTTCGAAATGCATTTGTGCCATGAGACCAGTCCATATAATAACTGAGTCTTCACTGAGTTCCATTTCTGTTATTTTTATGCATATATGTGCTTTCCAAAAGGCTGTGGAGGATATGTTGTCCTCATTTATCAATGTATGTTAGGGAAAAAAGGAGCAGAAAGGATCCTCAGGTCTAGTGAGTTCATCTTATGCCCAGACATGTCTTCTCTGTGGTGGACAGAGAGGGCTAAAGGAATTGAAACATCTCCCTGCTAACACTGAGCATGTATTGATGTAATTTAGAACTGATTATGTCCAAACCCTCCAACACAGTCCCACTCACAAACCGTTCTAATTTTCAAAGCTCTTTATGTTCCCTACTTCTCTACTCTTGCCAGATCTTTGCTCAAAAATCTCATTGCTCTCATACCTCAACAATTTTAGGCAGGATTTTCGGATTTTGAGAGTGAGGATCAGTTTAGATTCACGTGTACTCCTGTAGACATTTCTTTACCCTTTTACCCTTCAGATGTTTACAGGGACCAAAGATACTATCAGATGTAAAACAGCCCTTTGAGGTCTGGACTGAGAATTGCTGCACCAGTACTGGATTTTCCCATGTTCTTTACCTACTCACTGATGCAGATCTTTATCTAGGTTTTGTATCCTGAATTACAGAAGTCTCAATGACACCTGAGGTGCCTATTTGCATGGAGGGAAGTTTTACCCACTAGCTATTATGGATAACTTTTCACAAACAATTCATTTCAAATAAAACTAAAATTTAATTCATATCATACAAAACAAATGGAAGTTTTAACCCAGTAAGAAAAGAAAAAAAGCGTCAAAGACTTGCATTAATCATAATCTTCTAACTACTTCAAGCAGGGAGGCTACTCCAGTTACTGATATTAGTGACTCCAATGTGTGAGTTAGGAGATAATTTTTAACAGATTAAACTCTTTCTTATTGTTTATTCCTACATACCACAAAGCCAAAGCAAGAGTGCAGTGGAACACAGACACAGAATAAAAAGCTTTAATTCATAATTCGTATTAAAATCACTTCTAGACAGAAGCAAACGTGATGGAGTTTTCTGAAAAGGGAAGTATTTTTTGTTGAACACTTATTTGTTTGAGGATGAAAAGAATAATTTATAAGACATCTTATCACAGTAAAACCAATTCATATATATTTGTTTACTCCTTTGAATTAGCTGTGTAGTCTTGTTTCTAAACAAATAGTACAATAGGGAA
>NW_008587443.1:0-1713 GCF_000691845.1 Merops nubicus | reverse complement strand
AAAACAAAAAAATAAAGAGAAAAGGAAAAGGGAAAGGAAAAGGAAAAGGATATTTTAAAATAAATATAGAAACAGGAAGAATGGAAAAAAAAATAAGAAAGAGGGCACAGAATCTTTGTGATTTTATGTTATTTGTTAAAGAGATCTCTATAGTCCAGCTGAGTCAATATGAGAACAGGACTTGTTTACAATAAAGCTTTACAGTTATTATATATTCAAATCATCACTGAAAGATTATTTCAATTACAGTATATTGCATGGCTAATAACAAATTATCATCTACTTGTAACTAATCATAGAAGTATGCCTAGGGACAAATGGCGGAGGAAGAGTATTTTTCTGATAGTGTCTCAGATTCATAAGAAAAGTTACATTACTTTTATATTCAGGAGAAATAAAAATGATCAAAAATAATGTCCAAATGAAATCATTAGAAAAAAGAACTCAAATTTTAAAGTTATTACACAATAAGCTAATTTTAAGTTTTAAAAGTAACCCTATGATTGCTCAAACAACAAAGGTGTATGAGCTAAAGGTAATGTGGGGAGAAATATCTGTAATAATCTTTCAGTTCTGAGTATAGTGAAAGAACATCCATTTCAGTTCAGAAGAACTGGAATTAATTTTATACTACAACCAAAAAAACAGCAGAGTTATTCAGCAATTTGTTTTCCTCAGACTCTTTGGTCTGGTTTTATTTTCTCTGAAAAATGCACACAAGAATGAGCTGCATGTACAAAATATATTATTTGATGTGCAGTAGAAACATTCAACTATCTAACTTAAAGATTCTGGTGTTTTACTAGTTCCTTTACCGAATGTAGTCCATCTTGATTGCTTGATTGGCCTAGAGAGTGCTATACTGGCTACTGTTGGTATTATAAAATATGTAATATTAGTTAAATTATTATAATAAAAACAAAGGGAAATGGGAAGACTGACTGACTGCCTGCCCTATCTTGGGCTTTTTTTTTTCTTTTGGTGCAACAGAGTTTATATTCCTCCTGTGTTTTTCCACTTCCCTTATATGAAATGAACAGCTGTAATTGAAAAGCAAGAAGCTCCATGGTTTATAGAAATAGGTGTTGTTAAGAGCCTTAGCCATCTAATTTTCTTCCTATTGCAGGGCAGGCTTCCTATTGTCTGTCCTTTAGAGCTAATTTCTTTTCTGATCAAAAGGCCCACATCATTGAAAAGGTGGTAATGACTATTCATTTGGTTGAAACCTCCATTCTGCAGCCTGCAAAGCTTTATTTAGAAACTGCTATTTCTTTCTAAAAGAAAAACCTCATTTGTGTCCTCTATAATGTCAATTAAAGTAGAATATATTTTAATTATTTATCCTGGAGAGAAACCTTTCAGGATCTCAATTTGCTGTGCCAATGATACAGGCTGTACTTTGAAACAATATGTGCCTTCAAAATTGTATGTCAGAGCAGGAATAAGGTGTGTTTTGATTTTAATTTGCTACTGATGAATAGTTTATTTGCAGCTAATTAGCAACTTAGAGTTTTACAATTGATGTCTGATTTCTAATCTAACTCATAAAAAGGAGCCTTGCCATCATTACCAGCAAACGGGGTGGGTTACTGGGTCTGTATAGAAAGCACTGTAGAAAAGATTCACGAAGTTTTAAGTAGGTAAAACAGAGATGATTTAGTTTGGTATTTTTTGAAGGAGTGCAGCGACGTCTCGGTTGTCACCAGGGCCAGG
>NW_008587442.1:0-19197 GCF_000691845.1 Merops nubicus | reverse complement strand
GGGGAGGCGGGGGGAAAACACCCAAAATGGAGGCAACTCTTAGTCTTGAATCTTGGAATTCTTTCTATGACAAATATATCTTTATATGAACCTCTTTAGAAGGAACAAAACCATAGAATGGTTTGGGATGGAAGGCATCTTCAAAGATCATCTGGTTCCAACCCCTCTACCATGTGCAGGAACAACTTCTACTAGACCAGGTTGATCAAAGCCCCATCTAACCTTATGAATCATTTCCAGTGATGGAGCATCCACAGCTTCTATGGACTACCTTTTCTAGTGCCTCTTCTCCCTCATAATAAAAAATTTATTCCTTATATCTAGTCCAAATCTACCTTCTTTCAATTTAAAGCCATTACCCCTTGTCTTATCACTAAATGCCTTTCTAAAATGTTCCTCTCCAGCTTTCCTGTAGGTGAAAGTATGTATGGCATACATAAAGCCAAAATAAAATAAATAAAGGATATTTTTTGTCAAATTCAGGAAAAACTGTCCAACTGCATAACTTTTGGTGTTTTTCTGATCTTAAATTTTGTCAATTAAGGTTGTGTATCACTATGCCTTACCACAACAAAAGAAAAGCAGAAGTATTAAAATAATCTTTTTAATGGCCCAATGAAGTATATAATACCTGTTCTGTATGAATCTCCTGTTCATGCTCCAGTTGCTAGTTCATTTTCTTAGCTTTAGTTCATCTTCCTGTTCATTGCATTTATCATGCTGCTCATGTACCTAACTAGATTTTTCCTCTTCTGGTTCAGTTTACTGACCTCAGCCTTTATAAATAGTCAGCTATTAAAAATGAAGACATTTAATTAGTGAGTTCCAATGCTTTAAAAATTTTTCTTTTCTCTTAAATAGCTATTCACAGTGACTCGATTATTCTTTAAGCTAAAATAAGTATCTGGCATCTGAAAAATATTTGTATTGAAAAACATTTATGTTCCTCATTCTTTTCATTATGCAGGAAATATTAAAAAAAAACAGCAAACAAATGAACAAAAAAATCCACAACAACCCACCCTTGGCATTAAGAATCTGTCTATGTCTTCCATTTGCTTAAAATACAAAAGCTTATTGTTAGAGCACATTGAGTGGTTTTAGAAATTACAGTGAAATGAAATTTACCTTTGGTGAGAAAAGAGCACCGAGCCCAGGTAGGTTTTTCAAAAACTATCCTGACACCATGCAAGTGGCAAATGAAAAGAAATGAAAGAAAATAGATTAAAAGAGAACTAAATATTTTTTTTTCCAAATAGCAAATGGATTAATCAACTCCATTGAACAAATTCACTGCAGCATGGTTACCTCTTTCTCTTTTTTTCATTACATCAACAGACCATATGAGTGTGAATCTTCTTCACGTCAAGGTCAACGGCCAAATTCTAACTGATATAAGTTGAAGCCAAGTGGTCAGCAGGGAAAGATGAAGAAAGGGAAAGCAGCTGTCCCAAAATATAAGACAGCTCAAATCCCTTTTTTCTTTCATTTTATTGTACAGATTTCAGTTCTAAATCTAACTGTACTGAACTGGCTAACTTATAACATAGGAAATGTCACCATATGAAGGGAAATATATTGGTACTTAAGATATCAGCAAAATGCCTGGATTAAAGTTTTTAAATTATGAAAATAAATTAAGACAATTGGGTTATAGATTCTAAGATACAATACCTTCTATTCTTCATAGTATATATTTAATTCACTCCTTCACTTCTTGTAAGATAGTGATACATATTAAGCACAGACTTCTTCTGCAGAATTTACTAGTAGTGGAATACAAATATTACCTTTTTCGCAATGGGATTATTGTTTCACCATATATTCACAGCTAGATCAAGCATTGCAAGACAGTCAATATCAAGAGATACATGATAGGATTGGTTATCTTATCAGAAAATTATATTCTCTCCATCACTAACCAGATAATACTTCTAACTTCAGGTGTTTGTAGCAAACAAAGTAGACAGAGACAGCCTTTTTGCATTAGTGTAGTATTCCTATAGGTATATTATACTACCTCAGAAGAAAATGAGAGAAAATATTGATTTCCTTTTTGACAAATTCTAAGCAAGCTTTGGGAAGGCAGATTATCACTGCTGACAGGGGAAAAAAAAAAAAAAAAAATCACCAGTTGATTACTTTTTTTGTTTCCTTCATATATTTTGCGGAAGAATGTTTTTTCTCTGAAGTATGTATGAAAATTAAAATTAGCTAGCCTAGTACCCAGTACATCACTAAGAGAAGTGTTTCGTCTCTCTACTCCCTCAAAGAACATCAGCTGGTAGTACGTAATAAAGAAAAATATATTGGTTGGAAAGAAAATTTTTGTACATCAATTTAGTTGGCATTATTATGTTTTGTAAAAAAAGATCATAGTTGAAGCATCTCATCAGCACATTGATCACAGAGTTGTGATCAATGGCTCAAAGTCCAGATGGAGACCAGTGACAAGTGGAGTTCCTCAGGGGTCTGCTCTGGGTCCAGTGCTTTTTAACAACTTTGTCAGGGGCATGGGTGGTGGCACTGATGCACCCTCAGTAAATCTGCTGATGACACCAAGCTGTATGTTGCGGTGGGCTCACTTGAGGGAAGGGAGGACAAGCAGAGGGACCTTGACAGGTTTGAGAAATGGGTCAATGCAAACTGCGTGAGGTTCAATACATCAAAGTCCAATGTCCTGCACCAGGGTCAGGCCAATCCAAGGCACAATTAATAACTGGGTACAGAACTGCTTGAGAGGAGCCCTGAAGAGGACCTGGGGGTGTTGACTGACATGAAGTAGTGAGCTGGAAGTCCTCTCATGCAGCCCAGAAGGCCAACCGGATCCTGGGATGCATCAAGAAGGATATGGTTAGTAGATCAAGGAGGGTGATTCTCTCCCTTTAGTCTCCTCTTGTGAGACCCCACCTCAAATACTGTGTCCAGTTCTGGTGTTCCTGCCATGAGAGGGACATAGATCTGTTGGAATGAGTCCACAGGAGGGCCGCAAAGATGATCCAGTGTCTGGAGCATCTCTGCTGTGAGGATAGGCCAAGGGCATTGGGATTGTTCATCTTGGAGAAGAAATTATTCTGGGAGGATGTTATAACTGCCTTCCAATACCTGAAGGGAAGCTACAGGAAGGCTGGAGAAGGACTTTTCACAAGAGAGTCCAGCTACAGGACAAGGGGAAATGGTTTAAACTGAAGGAGAGTAGGTTTAGATCTTAGGAAGAAGTTCTTCAGTACAGTAAAGTTATCAAAATTAACACAAATTTAAGTAGTAGGAAATTGATTATGAAGTATCTCAATTATGTGGCTTACAAGCTAGTTGAAAGAACTAGCTTGCATGTTGGAAATTCTAGCTATATATGTTATGTTCCATCAAAGGTGTAAAACCCGGAGGAGCGAACTACAGACTTCATTGACTAACTGCATAATTCCATTGAAGTGTTCCGCTCGTAAAAATATTTAACTTTTCCCAGAAATCTGGTATTGAACCGATTCTCCCTGAAGAACAAGAAATAACTATTGTCAAATCTAGGATTTCATCACACAGCTTTTTGAAGAGTCTAGAAAAGGCTAAACTCCTACGTTATATGTTAAGACTTTCATAATTTCCAACATCACATTACTTTTCCTGTTCCACTAAGCAGCCTATCAATTTTCCGCATGACATTTTGGCTACCAATAATCTTCCTGTTCCTCATTTTCCATGTCCTGTTTCTAAACATGTTGTATTTTCTTCACTTTTCTCCTTATACTAGTTTTACTTAATTTCTTATTCTGATGGTGTAAGAGTCCATCAGAAGAAGAGCATTGCCTCAACCTCGTCATCAGGAACCTGGACACTAAGGTACCCAAAACCCATCTTGACAAGAGTTTGCAGTGGCCTACCTAAGACACAGTTGCTGACACTGGGAATGGAATGCTGTTCCTAAGGAAACACCCCTGGAGGAAGGACTATGTGGTATGAAGTGCCAGAACTAAGATAAACTGTGTCACTGCTTCCAAAGAATATTGGACATAACTGCTGTCTCAGCATTAATGAAGAAATCAGGAACTTTGGTGAACTTTGTTCATTGTAATATCATTATAATATGGAAGCACAGCCCCTGGTCAAAAGCCACCCGCCTCTGAGGCAGACCACACCTCAGACACTCCTCCCTGAGCTTACGTGGAAGCCTTGCTCAAGAGAGGCAGAGACAGAGAAAGAGCAAGGTGCATCACCTAGCATAAAAGATGGTTTCTTAGCAACCAAACTTTAGGGAAGCTTTCCCCACCAAGGATCACAATGATCAGAAGGACTGTCAGGATGCTGCCTGGACCTGGGACCATAGGGACACATTGGACCCGCGGTGGTAGCTGTTACTCTCTTGCCCCTCTTTGGTTTACCTTTCCTGTCACTCTTTTACCTATCACATGCCACTTTATGGGCAAACAATAAAGTTCCACTGTTTGATTGAAGTAAAACCCCTCTTTGTCTTTCTTTTGCACTTCTAGATAACAGCAAATGAACCATCATGTGTCTGCTAAGCAGAGCAGACCATGAGAGATGGGTTGTTTTTTTCTTACTTTCTTGTGTTCCCACCTTGAGTGTAAGATCCATGATGTGTTCAGGATTTCACCAAACTACTTAGAACACATCAAACTAATCTAATATCTTTCTGTGCTGAAGTAATGTGAATGGAGAAGAAAATATACCTTGCCTTCAGTAGGGTTAATGACATTCTTCCCCACCACATGCCTCTGACTATTTGAGGAACTGTTGTCTAGTATCAGGTACAATGAAATATGATGAGAATCCAGAAAGGTATGGAAGACCATGTTTTACTATCCTTCTACTCAAGGAGCAAGAGGATAGACTGAGATTTCTCATCCTGATAAAGAATTCAGGAGCCAGGAAGATCGTGGAGACTATAATAATGGAAAAAATAAAGGAAAAAAAAAAAAAAAAAAAAAAAAAAGGGGGGAGATTGTTTTCCTGATAGAAAAAAAACCAAAACAACAACAAAAACCAAACCTACAAATATCACATAAATTAAGAGGATGTACCATTTCAAACAAATGAAAGAGAGATACAACCCAGAAATAATCTGTGAAACTCATTGCCACAGGACTCCAATGGTACAAAAGCAAATTGGAAGTCTATGGAAAAGACTTTTTCAGAGTTACCATATTGAATATTGCCCTCTCTGGTCCAAGAAAAGACTGAGCCACAAACTGCAGAATGTTCCTGCCTTTGATACAGTACATGAAAGAATCATTTTTCACTTCCCAACCTAAAAGCTCTTCTACCATACAGTGTTTGAGATGCATGACAAATCCGATTTTCACTACTCAGTCTGACAGAACATGTATATGATGTACATATACATTCTATACATCACTTTATAGAAATAGCAAAGGAAATTTATACCATTTTGACTCTCAACTAGGGCAATGTAAATAATGGAATTTTACAACCAAAGAAATCAGAAATTACAAGTTATTTCCTTCTAAATCCTTTCAATTAATTATTTTTTTGGTAGAAATTCATCTGGGAGTTTGCATAATTACAAACTTCTAAAAGCCTTCTTGTAAATCTTATTAAAATATATAGCTCATTTCCAACAAAGGAAGCTTCCTTCAACAATATCTAAGAGAAATCACCCTAAAGAGTAAAAAAAAAAAAAAAAAAAAAAAAAAAAATCCAGAAATGCTTCAGTGATAAAAACATTTTCCTGTTGTTTTTTTTTTTAATATCAGCCTAAATCAGTAAAATGACTTTTAGATGTATAAATGGGAGTGCCATTACAACCAAATATGCTTCATATTGAATTAAATTAAATGTTGCTTTTCACTTTGAGACTTGACTTAAAATTTCTTGAGTGATAAAGAGGAAGTTGCCAATCCTCAACTGCTCAACTGATGGGTGGTAACTTGATAATGTTTGCTTATATATTTAGTTCTATGAATACATTTTATTGCCTTTGTATTATCCACTGTAGCTGAATTAAATTCCAAAAATAATCTACTTGCACATACTCATTTTAGTTCAAGTTCTCCTATACACTGAGCATTGTGTGTGTTTTCCATGTGCCACTGGGAAGAACAGCTCAGTTCACATAACTTAAATCAAATCAACGTCAAACTAGCTCATTGTTTTATAAAAAACAGGTAATTAACAATCAGCCAGTGATATCATCCATCAGCATGAGTATCAACAACACAATGGGTGCACCAAAATACTACAAAACATTATTACACACGTACAAATTTCTAACACCCTTCCATGAGGTCTAAGTTAGGTTTCCCTGTGCTGGCCATGGGCAAGCTAGAGGTGACAGCTGGGGACAGGTCAAGGCAGAGTTTCCAGTGACACTGGGCCACATCTGGCAGCGCCATGCTAGCCCTATTGCTGCCCCACTCCCCTTTTCCTCCCCATACACTACAAATCTCCGAGCTTCTCTTCTATACTTCTTATTTCTTTTCAAACTGACTACTCTGTTTCAAAAGTCTCTGTAGCACCTTGGTTAACATTTAATCCTGTTGATTGTCACCTTCCTCTTCAGTATTGTCGGACTGGGATGAATAGTTTGGGTGTCCTACTCACCACCCTGTTACACTTTTTCGTGCCTTGGCAGCTGCTGTTACCCCATCCACTTTGCCAAGGTTAGGCCATGAAGACAATCCAATAAAATGCTGTGCCCCCTGAATGATAATTTTCTTGAACTAAAGTTGGCAGAATTTGCTGTGATTGCTATTTGCACACTGAGGTTGTGAATCCTGTGAACTGACAGAACTGAAAATTAAGGATTGAAAAGAAACTGCTTCCAGCACTTGGAAAAAAAAAAAAAAAAAAAAAGGAAAGGGAGTTGTGCATAAAGGAACAAGAAGAAAGGTGATCAGTAGGAATGAGTGTTAGTATCTACCAAAAAAACATCATTAGTGTTTTTGAAAAAGCATGGTTACTGCATAATTCTATTGTAACTGAGGATGTTTATTCCATGAGCATAAGGGTTTGTTTCATTTTTAGCTAGAAACTGCTGGTTACTCAGTAATCCATGACTGTTAAGCACTTACCTTCAATATGGTCAAAGGAAGAATCATAAAGAGTACTAAATATAATTACTACTTCAAAGAGATGCACCTCTGAAAACTAAGAGATAATTTCAATTTTTGAAAGATGGAAGGAAAATATGAAGTAGAAAAAAACATGTAGATAGAGATTACTTAGAAGTCCACAGTCATGAAACAGTAAAAATCTAGATTTACTCCCTTGTCTCCATTTGCAAAGCAATTTGCACTGAAATAGAATAGGTAGATAGTCCTTCAGGTTAGCCAACAATGCCATTCCCAATACCAGATGCCTCAGGCAAAGACTGATGTGGTAAGGTAGAGAATATTTATACTTTATATATTCCCTGGTGACTAGCTTGCTTAGTTCCCATAGCTAGAAGATTCTGTGGCAGCAGATCATCTGACTCAAGAGCAGTACTGGTAGACAGATTTTTATCCCCAGAGATACATGCAAGCTGACTGTAAGTAAGATGACTACAAGTGATTGCTTAAGTGAGAGAGGAGTAAAATGATTCTCCCTCCTCAAATGACAAAGAAAATGAAGACCTAGACTCCTCTCAGGGAGATCAGAGTATAAGAGTAGCTCAGAAAGGACTGCAGGAAGTCGCTTCTGCACTGTAGGAGTCTTCATTAAGTATTTAAACAATAGTAAGTAGATTTATGCAGTGCTGCTTAGGATGATGAGTAGACAGCCTGTATGAGAATGAACTACTGAGAAATCTCAATGGAGTCCATAACAGATGCTGAACCACAGGCAGACGAGAAGTGATAGAAGAGGAACTACAACCCAGGCAGGAACATGGGACAGAGCCTTAACTCCAAACAAATATCTGTAAGCCTGGATTCTTTCCCAAGGACAGCTTCCCAGGAACATGAAATATATACAATACAGCTTGGAAGACTTTAGGTTTCCTGAGGTTTTCAAAGCTTCTGTGAAAGAATTAAGAACCAAAGAGAAGTAAGCACTCTGGTTTTTAGCAGTAGCAGGTGAAAAGGCACAAAACAAAATATGAATGACATGCTGCTAGGAGGCTTCCGAGTGTGTGGGCTAGGAACTATTATAAAGTCATTGTTAGCAGAGGACTTTAGAGCCCTAATGGCTCAATGGTTGGACTTGATGATCTTGGAGCTCCCTTCCAACCTAAAGGATTCTATGATTCTATGACTCTATGAAAAGACTCCTAAGATCATGAAGTCCAGCTATTAACCTAACACTACCAAGTCCACCAGATCTGTTATCTTGGCAAATCTACACACAAACCTTCACACACAAATTCATCAGGGAAACCTATGATACACTATTTGGCCTACCGCAGTGAAAAAATAATAGTGACCCAGAGTTTAGTTAGATATTTGGCAGGACTCTGGCAATGTTGGGTGTCTAGCTAATGTAGCTCTGTGAAAAGAAGCAAATGCTTTTGAATGCAGGGCACTAGGACTCCTAATGCTTTGCTCAAACAGGCCTGAAACAAACCATGTCTCTGGTATTCCATTACTATTAGACCAAGTGTGTTATGTTTGTTTATGTAGCACACACATTATGGTAATTTTTATATTATATCCTATGTGTAATATCAAACTGGAGCCTATTTAATTCTGTATGATATATCTCCATTTTCTTATCCTTGTGTTCAAACCATTACATCCAGAATGGTCTAAAGGCAAAGTAAAATGACAAGCAAAGCTAAGCAGATAAAACCAACTAATTGTTTCTGTCCCTCTACTACACTACTAACAAGGTATTTACTACCATTGTTAATGACTTGAAATAAGGGTAATGTTCAAATACGGTGTTGTACACTTTGTTCATGAAATGAAGCTTAGTATGGTGATAAATATTTATCAGACAGCCTTTCAAAAAGAAAAAATTCTGATGACCACTTGGTGCATTGCAGCTATGAGAAGCAGAAAATTCCATTTGGTACCCAGCTCTGAATTAAGAGAATATCAGAAGATGGAACTCATTGCTTCTCACGGACACCACTCTCTCAGTCAAGATGACATTAATGTCAGCTCTTCTAGCTTCTGCAATCATACATAAGACAATGACAGGAGCATAAAAAATGCTCTCCAGGTTGAGACCATCAAGACCAGTTTTCTGTCTCCAACAGTGATAACAGGAGAAGCTATAAAAGGAGAATGAATGAGACCAGACACTTTCTGCACTCTATCTTCTTCACCAGCATCCACAATTACTGTGTTAGAGGTGTAAGAGGGTACACCTTTGCTCAGTGCTTTTAGTACCTACTTAGGAACCTGCTGTTCATGATATTCTCTGCCTCTGCAGAACCCCATGGCAACAAATCCCATAGGTTGACTATCTACTTCCTTTTAACTGCTTTAAACTGTCCACGTGCTAGATTCATTGAGCACTGTTTACTTGTGCTGCAGGATTTAATGAGGAACATTTCTGCATTCAGCTTATTCACTGCTTCTACAGTTGTGTAAACCTCAGTTATAAATGACCACCTGCCAGTCTTCTCCTCTCCAAACTGAAGAACCAAGCCTTTTTCATTTCTCTTTATAAGGCAGATGCTTCATCCCCTTAAATATTTTAGTTGCCCTTCCATGTACTTTCTCTAATTCCATAATATTTCTCTTGAAACACTGAGACCAGAGCTGTACAAAGTACTGTCTGACCTTACAGCACTAAAAGGTTTTCTATAAAAAGGTTGTTTCTAGCAAGGAAAAGAAAATCAGGAAATTCTTAAAAATAAGAGCATTTTTTTCATTACTTCTTTTTTTTTAAAATGATTTACTGTCATTTTTCTTTTCCAGCTTTAGAAATAACTCAAAAAGCTTTATTCAATGATGATCACTTATACAGGAATTTCTGTGAAGCAGACCAAAGCCTCTTTGTACTTGAAATCCCATACCTTGTTTAATTGCTTATTATAGAGAGATGGGATCATGTTAACATTTTTTACTTGCAGCATCCATTTACCATACTGAAATGAACACAACCCACTCCAGAATGTCTGACGTGATGTTTATGAAGAAAAAAATAAAAGAAAAACTTATGCAGAAATTGATTTTGCTTTCCTCAAACACCACTCCTGAAACATGAAGATTTAATACTCTTCTTTCCTAATGAACTTTCATTAAGGTGTTCCAGTAAAAATGCTGTCAGTTTAGAAAAAATAGAATCTCCTGTTGGAGCTGTTTCTACGTTCCACATTACATAATGTACCACTGAGACAAAAAGGAGAGCCAGCAGTTCAGATCTATTAAATCAAACTTGAGTTTCATAACCCCGAGGACTGTTCAGCCACTGGACTACAGGGCAAAAGAAATTACACCTCCAGCAACTTATACATCAAATATTGAAGAATGGAAAGTATTTAGTAAATTCAAACCAACTCCATTGATAGCTGTGAGTTGCATTTTTTGACAAGTGAATTATTTCTTAATACCTAACTCAGCTCTAATGAATCCCCTCTAGAAGGTTAAACTGCTATGAGAAATGTGGTGAAATGTCTATCTTTTTATATGGTCCAAGCCAAACTAAAACATATATGTCAACTGAGCTTTAGAAATATTCCAGCTGTATGCAAGGGAAAGGAATGCCAGACAAATTGATTTCTTGGCTGTTTAGAGGGAGAAAGACAGGATGAGGCAAAAGAAATGGAAAAAAGTGCTGAAGCAAGAAGGCTGATGTGGAGAGAAGAGAAAGATCTTTAGCACACTGCCTTATAAAACCTGAAATACTGCCTGGGATTCCCTAGTATGCTCCACCTCCATTCTGATTTAAGAAATAATTGTGAAATCTGTGAGTTAAGTGGTCATAAATCCCTATACTATAGGGCCAAGTGCCTCTATACTGGTCAATTCATATAAAGTGTCAAAATTCGCTATCATTCTAAAGCTTCAGTTGCTGAAAAACTTCATCAACTCTCAAGATTCCAGTCCTAAGTTTTTTTTCAGAAGAGTCAGTAAGGTTCTAGCTTTCTTTGTTCATATGTTTGTTGCTTTAATGCTTAGGGAATTGCATTAAAAAACTATAATAAAAGAATATCAAGTCAAACAGTCTGAGGCTAAGAAATGCAGCAGCTAAGTTTCGGCGTGCAATGTTAATCTGTTTGTGGATGCATTTTTACAGTCTCTGAGTACATGACTAACCTCTTCACAGGTCCTCTACTTGCTTATTCCATGAGCAGTATTGAACCTTTGCACTGACTTTGTCCTTCTGGACACATGCTTCCTTCTAGCATCTCATATGAAATTAAATTACAAACTATAAAATAATTTTGATTGACATGTATTTAAACACTATTTGAGAGAAAAACTATCAAATTCCTGTGTGGTTTTAACATTCCAAAGAATAATTATAAATGTTTAGAAGACTATATTCATATTTCCTTAGGGCAAACTACTAAAATTGACACTAACTCTTAATACATATCCAATTTGGAGGTAGACACAGCTTCAGTCTACACAGAAGGCTACATAGTCAGGGATACAACTGTACCATGTGATGCTAGAGCATGTGGTCCTACTGACTAAAACTCATCTATTTTTCACCCCAGTAAATTTTAATAGCATAAGAGCACAAGATCCAGTTTGTACTAAGCTCTTAGGTAACACTGTAACAGAAAAGCACTCTATTAACAATAGCATACAGAAATGTAAGCTGTGTAAAAGAAAATTTAGAATTATGAAAGTATTTAAATAAATTATTTAAATTAATTCAAAATAAATTTCTATAACAACATCAACTAGAAAGTTTCTAAATGATAACTTCCTTGTGACAGTCAGCTTGCAGCAAGATCTGAGAAAAGTCAGTTTTGAGAAAAAGATTCTATTTTTCTGTTAAAGTGATAACTTTACCTTTGATGTTTTAACATTAGAATACTCTATTACTTCCACTGTCATCCTCCTGGCTACTGCCTTTACAATGATTCAGCATATTGGTAAAGCTGTATGAATACAAATAGAAACATCTGCTAGAAAACATGGTGAAGATTGATCATAGAAAGACAGACTAAAGTAAGCTAAGAAAGTGAGGGAACACTAAACAAGCGTCAACGAAAAAACACACTAAACAGGAAGGTTTAGGGTGGGGGTTTTTGTTTGTTTTGGTTTGTTTTTTTTCCCCCCCTTCTAATGGCAATACACAATACAAAATATATTCTAAATTAGTTTTTCCAGGAACAAAAAGTAGCAGTTAGTAACATGAAAAATGTTAGTCTCCCATTTAACCATTTCAGCGCTCATATTTCCATAAATTTATAAATATTATTATTTGTTTAATATTTGATTCTTCCATATGATAGGCACTATAATCATCAGAGCACTTGGATGCATAGATAATTTTGAGCATCTGAGTAGCCCACATGAAGCTATCATCATGGTTTTCATACGCATATGATTAATCACATTACTGAATCCAGACAAAGATGTTCAGTTCAGGGCTTTCATGAAGTGAAAAGACAATGAAGACACTCTGAAGCATTTATGGCTATCAGTTTAAAGAATATTAATGTTTTTATACTAAACATTCCCCAGGAATGTCTGGGAGCACATTTTCTTCACTGTATCTGCATCTTCTTTTACTAATTCTTTGGTTACTTTAGTGCTGTTACATATCTGACTTGCTCTATTTTTTTTTAATAGACCCATAAAGAAAGGCAGTTGGGTCTTAAGGGAGTGAGGGAAGAGAAGGGGAGCAGAGGAGGAGAAGGGATGGCAGTGATAAAATGTAATTCCTCTGAACACCTGCTGAGTTTAATTGCACTACAGCTGGTGCTGATTTTAAGTGGGTAAGGGAGGAGTAAAGGGGGGTTACTGACTGATTGGCTGTCGTTACATCCAGTTTTATTGTCTTTTTTTCCTCTCAGAATTATTCTTACAAGTTAAAAGACACTCCAAGTCTGAGGGATTAGGGACCTAAACTAAAGAGAAATCTTATGATCTGTGAGCAGAATAAGATGTGGTGTTTCCTGGATGAAGAGATCTGAAGAGAGCATATGTGAACCTCAAGAGCAAGACTGATGATCCCAACAGACAAATTGCCACAGTATGCAGCATTCACTAGAATGAAAGGTTTATAGGTGAGATATTTAAAGAGGTCACCACGCCCAGAGCATGTGGGTCTGCAATGAAATAGAAGACAGTGCTCGAGATGAAGGAGCTCTGGTCATTCAAAAGGCATAGCAAACCATGTAGAGAAATTTTCAAGCAGGTTCTCATTCTGGAAGAACTTAAAAGATAACAAAGTATGATGCGTTTAAAAGTATAGCATCAAGGCACTGTGGAACAAACCCCTGTTCACAAAATTGATAGAAATGGGCACTGAAAAATGGACTGTTGTAATCTGATAATTGCTTGGGACAAGCTACTTTAATACAGAGCAGTATAATGCATCTAGTTGTGATTTAGAGCCTTTATTTTAGAGTATGTCAAGAGAGATAACAGGAGAATATTACATCTGGGTGATTCCCTTAGAAAACAAAAACTACAAAAGAACCCACATTCCCAAGTTTTGGATTACTTTGTAAGCAGCTGCAAAGGTATAAACAAGATACCAAGTAGCAGGAAATCACCTTGACAGGTGCATTGACTTCAGGATTCTCAAATTTTTGTAGAACATGAGTGTTAATAATGATGTTAAGTAACCTTTGTAGCAAGTTAAGGAGTTATTATTCAGTGATAACAGATGTGAGAGGAAGAATTTGCCTTAAATTTGGAACACAAAAATGCAGTATTTTTTGTTTTCAGAACTGTAGTAGGTAAAATATTAGTTAAGCATATCCATATAATTTTTATAAATCAAATTACTTCACAGATATATATTTTACTATCTAAATAACAAACTGCTTATGTATAAAATAAATCCTTTTCAGGAAATGTTTACCCAGATAAAAATTCTGTAATGATTTAAGTATTATGTGGAACATGGGCTTAATTATAAGCACTTATGAAATAAGGTCAGTAAGAACATTCAAGCTGGGAGGATACAAAGGTTTGTAGTACATCACTACAAGAAAGCACATTGACACATAACACTGCTAATTAGTGACAGACTAAAAAGGGGCACAGGAAAAAGATGGGGTAGTGTTTGTCCAAATTAAAGAGCTACAAACAACACCTACAGCCCTGGACAGAGCAATTTAGAGCTGGCTTTCTCACCACTGGAAAACTTTACACATATAAGAGGAAGACCTTGGCTTCCTCTTAAGCAGCCAGAAAAGACACAAAGGAAGGAATTACTTAGGTGTTACATTTTGACTCTAAAATTCATCCTACCTGGTAATTCAATACCTAACTGACCTTTATGAGAAAGTCAGTCTCTCTCCATACGTCATCATCTGTCCTGCTGTATTGTTAGCTGGCTAAGATCTCAATGGTATTACTGAAGCCTTTCCAGTCTGAGTGCTTTCTGATTTGCTTCACAAAAATTTTCAGAAATTAGTTAATTTACCAAAGCAGTTTGAAGACAATTTCTCACAAATTACTTTATACAGGATAGGATCTCAGGAACTCAAGTTTCACATACATGTATATGTGGAAGCACGTTAAAAAAAAAAAAAACAAAAAAAACCCACATTGTTGCTGACCCTATCGTTGTATTGTTTTTCATATTCATGTCCTGCTTACAAGGCAGTCAGGAAATATGAAAAATTCAAAACTTTAACTAATGTTAGCTAATGTTAATTCTAATTTTAGATTTGTTTATATGCTTATTAACAGATCCAAACTATCAAACAATTTCTAGCTGTCTTCATGATTGTTGCCATCCAAAATGTTACTTATCTGCTCTACTCTAATAAAACAATTAATTGTAAACTTATTTGATTTCTTAAAGTGTAATATTCTTGTTGAGGTTATTGTCTTAAATGCTGTGGGTGCTACCGCCTATTTTCATTTTGCATTCTGTAATTTCTTAACCTCCAGATTGACTAATAACTGTACTTCCTTACAAGTGAGAACAATCAGAAATTTGATATACATAATAGCAAAAGAAAATGTTTTATTTGTTGTGTGTTTAGCTCTATCAAGTTGTCAATCTGGGATGAATGTGGATTGTTAAACAAAAGTTTCACAAATTTTTAATGCTGTTATATAACTCAAACCTATGAGCTTCTTGTTCAGACTCTTAACATCAATTCTGTTTATCCTCTCTCTTTTCATGACCAGTATAATTATAGGCCCTTTAAGCATTGCTTTCCACTAAATATCATTTTCAAGACATATTATATCATAGCATGACTAGTCCATAACACAAAGGAAAACTTTCTTTTCATAACATAACACTTTTTCTTGCTTGCTCCTTACAAAAATAGCTTGCCAAAACAATCTTAACTATCTGGTGAAGAGCATCTCATTGCAAGTTCAGGAGACTTAGACCACTGTTTAATAAACTTTGAGGGACAGAGATTGCACAATTTTTCCAGGCAAGATCCTTCACTGCTGGACTGTCACAGGATCATAGACTCATAGAATGTTTTGGGCTGGAAGAGACCTTAGAGCTCATCTAGTTCCAACTCCCCCTGCCATCATCAGGGACATCTTTCACTAGATGAGGTTGCTCAAAGTCCCATACACTCTGACCTTGAACACTTCTAGATACAGGACACCCACAAATCTCTGGACAACCTGTTCCATTGTCCCATTACCCTCATCATAAAGAACTTCTTCCTTGTATCTGATCTAAATATACCCTCTTTCAGTATAAATCTGTTACATCTTGTGCTATTACTGCAGGCCCTGATTGAAAAAAAAAAAGAAGTGTCCCATCGTGTGTCCCATCGTCTTTCTTATAAGCCCCTTTTAAGTTTTGAATAGTCACAATAAAGCCTCTCTGGAACCTTCTCTTCTCCAGGCTAAGCAACCTTATCTCTCTCAGCCATTTTTCGTAGAAGGGGTGTGGATGACTCTTTGATCATTGTTGTTGCAGGTCTTCTGGACTTGCTTTAAGAGGTCCATCTCATTCTCGTATTGGAGGTCCCACAACTGGATGCAGTACTCCAGGCAAGATCTGCCAAAATCAGAGTGGAGGGGAAGAATACTCTGCTCTGGTGAGACCCCACCTGGAGTACTGCATCCAGCTCTGGAGCCCCCATTACAAGAGGGACGTGGACCTGCTGGAGTGTGTCCAGAGAAGGGCCACGAGAATGATCCGAGGGCTGGAGCAACTCTCCTATGAGGACAGACTGAGAGAGTTGGGGCTGTTCAGTCTGGAGAAGAGAAGGCTCTGAGGTGACCTTATTGTGGCCTTCCAGTATCTTAGGGGGGCCTACAAGAAAGCTGGAGAGGGACTTTTTAGGTTATTGAGTAACAACAGGACTAGGGGGAATGGGGCAAAGCTGGAAGTGGGCAGGTTCAGGCTGGAAGTGAGGAAGAAGTTCTTCACCATGAGAGTGGTGAGACCCTGGAATGGGTTGCCCAGGGAGGTGGTTGAGGCCCCATCCCTGGGGGTCTTTAAGGCCAGGCTGGATGAGGCTCTGGGCAGCCTGATCTAGTGGGAGGTGTCCCTGCTCATGGAAGAGGGGCTGGCAATGGGGGCTCCTTGTGGTTCCTTCCAACCCTGACAGATTCTGATCTGTTTTAGCAGAGGACTTTAGAACCCTAATGGCTCAATGGTTGGACTTGATGATCTTGGAGGTCCCTTTCACCCTAAAGGATTCTATGATTCTATGAATTATCTCCATCTAGTTGCTGACCACTTTTTTTTTTTTTTTTTCTGTGTAGCCCAGGATACAGATGGCCTTCCGGGCTGCACGAGCACATTGACAGCTCACGTCCAGATTTTCAACCACCAATATCACCAAGTCCTTCTCTACAGAGCTGCTCTCAGTCATCTCCTTGTCCTGACCCAGGTACTGAGAGGGGCAGAACTAGATGCACTGTTCCAGACAATGTCACACAAGTACAGAGTAAAGCAGCATAATCACTTCCTTCATCTACTGACTGCTTTCCTGCCAATACAGCCCAGAACGCTGTTATCCTTCTTCACTGACAGGGCTCAGTGCTGTTTCACGTTTATCTGTTTGTGAAGAGCCACAGATCTTTTCCGTCAGAGCTGCACCTCTGGCAGTCCATCCCCAGCTTGCATCAGTGTGTCATGGCTTAAGTTACCCAGCCAGCAACAGAACGACCACACAGCCACTCACTCGCTCCTACAGCCCCTCCAGTGCTACAGGAAAGAGAAAAATACAACAAAGGGCTCAAGGGCTCAAAGAGGACAGGGAGGGCTTACTCATCAACTATGGTCATGAGCAAAAGACAGACTCAACTTGAAGAAACAAAATCAAATGTACTTTTATCAACAAAACCACTTCCAGTTCACCAATTGAATTAGAGTAGTAAAGTGAGAATTACAGCTAGATCTTAAAAACATCTTTTCCCCCACCTTGCTCCTGGGCCCAGCTCTGCTATCTTCTCCTCCCACAGTGGCACAGGGAACAGAGCCCTGGTCTGTTGTGTTGTTTCTGCCACTGCTTTTTCCTCAAGTGGGAAACTCCTCACATGGGCTCAGCCTGCCATCTCACGATAGGCTGAAGGGGCGTGGCTGTTCTGTCATGTCTCCTCTGGTCCTTCCTCACTGCCTTTGGTATCCACATGGTTGTCTCTTACCACTCCATGCTTCTCCAGAACAAAATAACTCATCCAACAGGTTTCTCCTCTTAAATGTGCTATCAAAGAGACACTGATTGGTTCAGCCTTGGCTAGAGGCAGGTCTGACTGAGCTGGGGAAGCTTCTTACAGGAGCTATGCCAGTAGCCTACTTCCCTACTACCAAAAACTCACCAGACACAAACCCAACACAGCTCAAGTTCTTCCTTCCTAGGTGCAGGTTTTAGTCTTTGCCCTTGATGAATAATCTTTGTCTTTATCCACTCCTTCAGCCTATCTGAGTCCCTCGAAACAGCAGCCCTGCTCTCGAGTGACTTGTCCACCCAGTTCAGTGTTTTCTGTAGATACAGTAAACAAGCACTCTATTGCTTCCTCAAGGTCACTGATAAATATGTTAAAACAGATTCCAATAAAGACTCTTTTCACACTTCTCCAGTTACTGATCTCCACTACCTTCTCAGTCTGAATATCCAAACAGCTTTTTGTACGCCTACCCACCCATGTATCTGGACTGCATTCTTCCAGTCATTGGATATCCCCTAATTTTCATGACTTCCGAAACGACAGAGAATGACCTTGCAAAGACATCAACAAATTCAAAATCCTTGGATGCAGCCCATCAGTTGCCATGGACTTGTACAGG
Source organism: Merops nubicus (assembly GCF_000691845.1). Classification (NCBI taxonomy): domain Eukaryota; kingdom Metazoa; phylum Chordata; class Aves; order Coraciiformes; family Meropidae; genus Merops; species Merops nubicus. Next base: position 936 of record NW_008587442.1, on the reverse strand, counting down.
CTAAGTTCTCTCAAGCTATCCCAAATTTAATCCTCACCAACTGCTGGTAGTTCTTCTCCTTGAACCCTTTCAGGAAGCACAAAGATCCTGAAAACAGAGACAAAGAAAACATTGAGCACCTAAGTCTTAGTGTCTGCTGTTGCTGTCACCCACCTCATTCAGCACTGGGCCCATGTTCTCCTTGTTCTGGTTTAGACCCAGTCAGGAGCTGAGCATCACATGGCTCCTTGATCACTACCACTCCTGACCCCTCCCTCAGAACAGGGACGAGAAGAGAGGAAGAGACAAGCAGCATACAAAAAAAAACCCCATGGGTTGAGATAAGGAGAATTTAATACAACACCACAAAAGGAGAAGTAACAACAACAGCAACAGTAATATTAAACAATACACAAAATTAACAATTATAGAACAAAACAGTGAAACCAGCTCACCTTGCCCAGCCCACTCCCTACCTTATGTAGCCAGCACAACATCAGTATGGTAGTGAATAACCCATTGGCCAGGATAGACAACTGAACCAGCCATGTCTCCCTCCTAGCCTCTGGTGAAAATTAGAATCATAGAATTCTTTAGGTTAGAAGAGACCATTATGATCATCAAGTCCAACCATCAAGGAAAACTACTAAGTCCTCTGCTAAAACAGAATCCGAATCTGTGAGGGTTGGAAGGGACCGCAAGGACAACCCAGTTCCAACCCCTCTGCCATGAGCAAGGACACTTCACACTAGATCAGGCTGCCCAGAGCCTCATCCAGACTGGCCTTAAAAACCCCCAGGAATAGGGCCTCGACCCCCTCCCTGGGCAACCCATTCCAGGGTCTCTCCACTCTCATGGTGAAGAACTTCTTCCTCACAACCAGCCTGAACCTACCCACTTCCAGCTTCGAACCCTGTTCTGCTAATGACTAGGACTAACAGGAACAACACAACCAGC
>NW_008587441.1:54805-95642 GCF_000691845.1 Merops nubicus | reverse complement strand
TAAGGACTAGTAATTGTGCTGTAATAATAAACATAAATAAACATAATATAATAAACAAAAATAATGTGCTGTAATTGTAAATGGCTATCTCCAAACTGCTGACCCATGTCAGTGGTGTGGCCTTTAGTTTTAATTGTGTTGTTGTCTAAGTTTACTAATGACAATGTTTAGAGCCTGTTTTGAGGGTGAAGTTTGATGCCTCAAAACTTGCTAGTTGTGGAACAGGTAGGCTTTGTCTATTATTTCCACTAAATGCTCTGGACATACAATTCTCTTATTTTCAGTAGTAATTTGTAACATCTTTTTGCTTTTCTTTTAACACTAGCCTGTAAACATGAATTATAAATGAGGAATTTGACATAAAGCAGAGTCTTGGGTTATGCAGAATTTCTAAATAAATAATAGTGACATGATTAAATACTAATATTAAAGTCAGTATTTCTAGAATTTGTAATGAGGCTACAAAATACGCTGAAGAGAAGAGCTTCAGTGCTGTTGAAGCCAGTGGTGCTCATGACAGTAACAGCCCAGATGTTGTTCTCTTTAGACTAAAAACCTTGTTACCTTGATTCATCAGATGTGACAGCAACTTGTTCTCCTTCAGAAATAGAAGCCAGATTTTTCTGTTTTAGCCATTGAATCTAGAGAGAACTTGCTGACATCTGCAGCAACATTGCAGATTTGTGGGGGTTTTTTTGTGGTCCTAAGTCCCGTGCACAAATCATTTTCTGAAACCCAAGGTCAAAGCAAAACAATATGAAACTACAAACTGAATAATTTGCCTCAGCCTTTTAACACGTATGTGAACTTTGAGGATTGTGCCTTGAAACTTGAACTGCTTAGTTGGACCTTCACTCTCACTTGGCATAAATATGACCTGTGTACTTACACACCTTCTCACACATACACACCTCTACATCCCAGAGGTGCAACTGAGACTAGCATTTAACCCAGGAATTGTTTATGGTTGGAATTGTTTATTGTTTATTGTTGATGGAAATGAAACCCATTGTAGATTTTGGTGGAAAGCTTCACAAGACCACACTGCTGTATATTTTATGAGAAGGTAGGAGCAGATTTTGAGGGTACAAAGCGCTATCCCTTCCTTTCTGACAAGCTATCCCATGTAATTGCAAAAGATGTAGTCTCGTTTCTCCACCGTTTTCCTTGACACCTGCTAATACATTGCTCTAGGGATTCTTCATCCTCACAGACTGTGTTGATTTCTCTAACATCAGTGTCAAAAGCATTTTTATTGCCAAGCCTTCTGTCTCCTTTTTTTTTTTCCTCTTCCTATCTTCTTTAAAAAAAAAAGAAAGAAAAATTGGATCAAATTTTCATCAGACATCAGCCTGAAGATATTTTCATCAGTTCTTGGCAGATGCTAGATGGACTGCCTACTAAAAAATGGCTTTTTGTGATTGTTTTCCTCACACTTAAGACCATTTTCTGGGAGCACTGTATGAAGTAATTTTAAGCTTTTAATTGTGTATGATATCTGGCACTTCCAGACTCTCTGTGTTTCTGTATCTGTGAAAGAGAATTATTAAGCACCCGATATAAATGCTGCCGTGCTACTTGCTGTTAATGCTGAGGAAGACCTGCCAAATCTTGCAGTATTTGTGCTTGCTATAGAGGTAGAAAGAAGCAAAGCTTGTGGAGTTAATAATAGCAGCAGCCTTGTGGCTAGAAGCCTCATAATTGTAACTCTATGACAGTCTGATTCAAAACATGATGAATTTCATATTTCTATCTGTTCCTGTGGATCTTGGATCAGTTCTTGCAAATCAAAGTTGAAAAGAAATTCAGTTGGTTTTGCATAAGACCAAAAGATCTTTTCCACTTCAGATGCAGATATTTGCATTTGACAGGATAAGGTTTTCAATATATTCATAATGTGTTTGAATTGAAGCATCCTTGATCTTTAAGATTGTCTCATGCACTGTTGGCACAGGGGTTGCATTTACAATCAGATAATAACAAGACCAGAGTACAATTGTTAATACATTACTTCTGCCTTGCCATTCTGTGGTTTACCTTCCTGGGAGTGTTCCAGAACATGACTTGCCACGATTCAGCAGGCAGCATCGTTCTAGTGGGCTACCAACAGTTCAGAGATGGTGAAACTCCTCAGTGGGCTTTCATAACAAGAGTAACTAGAGACAATGGACATCTTTGATTCCACATATGCACCAAGTGTACCAAAACAACATGCCATTTTCAGTAGTTTCATTTAAATCCAGGCAAATTCCAAAGCAATGTCAAATCTAAACAGTGCTGCACACTAATGCTCGTTGGTTCTACCTCTCCCTGTATGTAAGTGCAGGGCACAGTGAGAGTAAACCTTTGTCTGAAATAGGTGAACAGCCTGCTCAGATGTTTTAAGGCTCAGATCTTTGAGCCTTTATTATATTTTCTTCTGATATTTTACCCATGGACATTTCTTCTATCACCCTCATTGGGAATATTTCCTCAGTAGTGAGTGAGGCAGCAGTTCCAGATTTGGGCTATGTAATTATTTAGGGTTACTTAGGGATACCAATGAAGCAAAAAGAACAAAACTCAAAACTTTTCACAAGGCAGTTCGTACAAAAACTTTTGCAGCTTGCAACTAATTTTACCTTAGGGCATTTCATGAGCAGGATACCAGTTTTGTCTGTTTGGTAGCCTTCAATGGCTTTCTCCACCACTTGCCTAGTCTATTGATAGAATCCATGCAGACTTTTTACATTCAGAGTATCCTTTATTAATAACTTTGACATGTGTAATACATGAACTTTGTTTCTACCTAAAACAACGACCTATTCTAGCTCTGGGCCAGAATGAAAATTTGAGCACTGAATGCTGCCTGCTACGGTTAAAGATGCTGGAAAATGGAAAATAATTCAAACATCTCCAAAGATTTAAAATTGGAAAGCTTAGAATTAAATTGAAAATGCTGAAGAAAATTCTAACTTTGCCTGTTTCTTATCAGTAAAACATTGCTGGCTAAATCCTCCACAGTAGTAAATGACCAGCTGTAATACTTGTGCAGAGATTCTTAAACATGAGACTCTAGAATGAGTTTTGAAAAGTGAATTTTTAAGTGTCTGACTGAGCAGGAACAGAAGTGTCACTGATGTGAGATATACTCAGTCTTGAAGTAAAAATTCCAGTAATCTTTTATCAAGATGTGATGACGGATTCTTTATTGTTGTCAAACCAGATGTTTTCCTAAAAATTCAGTCTAGTTGTAATAAGATTCCCTTCAGGGAATGCTCCTTCAGAGCAATCCTGTGGCCTGCCTTATGCTGGAGGTCCCATCGCAATCTGTTCTTTTGGTCTTATCATAAAGAAATGATGGAAGTCATATTGATGAAAAACGTCCACATTGCATTATTGAGATGATGCTCGGGTTTCAGTGCTGAGCACAGGCAAATCCAGGCAGCAGTTAGTAGGCACTCCATGTTTGACAACCAAATAGATATTTCAGGTATTCATTTATGTCCTCCTAACTTGTTAATATTTTAGGAAGAAATCTTGACCTTAATCTCTGAAGAACATGGATTCTACAAATACAGCTTGAAAATTCTTTGGAGATTAAGAATAGGCACTTTCCCCAAAACTTACTAAAGACTTCACCTTCACAACTAGTTAATATTGGAGAAAACATGCTGGGTGTAACCTTGTCTTTCTTTCTTGAATACAGCTCATGCACATGCGGTAATATGGCCACAGGCTGTGTGCTGTCACAGGGCAGTGGGTGCAGGAGTGCACCAAAACATGTCAGTGCATTTCTCCACTTTTCTGAGTGCATTGTCCGAAAATAAAATTGTTTTTGATTCATCATAACTGTTGGATGGGGGTTTGAGCATCCTGCTCTAGTGGAAGTTGTCCCTGCCCATGGCAGGGGAATTGGATCTAGATGGTCTTTAAGTTCCTGTCCGACCCAAACTATTCTATGATTCTGTAATTCTATGCCTCAATTAATTGTTTATATTATTATATATATATATAAAATATAATATCTCTAACGTAATGTTTATATGATTGTAGTAATCTGTACCTAACATAGCTATTTTTCAAGTTTTTGGCAAATCTAGGCTGAGACCCCCACAATACTCACATTTATGGCAGCTTGGGAGGCTTTCCTTTCTAATAAAAATGGAATTATGAAAAAAGACTTGCGATTGGATGTGTGAAGTATGCACTTTTAGGCTTGATGTTTAAATTTCTTGTTATTTCATCACAGTTCAAGTTCTTTGTCTGTATTTTGGTCTTCACATGCTGTTACAACGGTCCCACTAGATTTTTCTTCTGTGTGCTTAAGTCTCAAGGAGAATGATGTTATGGAGAACTACATAGCTTGTAAAATAGAGGTCCCCTGTGTTTGCATGATGTTGAACACCCAAGCTAGGAGATTTTGAGGGTGAAAAGCGCTGTCCCTTCCCAGATAAAAATGACTGCTTGGAGAGAGAGAGAGAGGAACTGCTCTAAAAACTATCTTTGGATCTTTGCCATCATTATTTGGGGTTTTAATTTTGATTAAGATCCAGATTTATAGCCCTATAAATTTCCATGTGAAAATTGCTGTGTATATTCAGACTTCCTTATAAGAAATTAAACTTACTTTCTTTCCTTCTGTAACCTTACTGCTTGTGGGAGCACATGAACAAACATCAGCATAACACATTTTCTGAATACTTTGGATGCTGCTGAAGCTGTTTAACCATTTAAAAATTGCCTTGTCCTCAACAACTGTAAGAAAACTCCACTTAAAGTAGTGGCTTGTATTTTCATTTATAAGGACTTGCGTTTAATCTTAAAAAATGCAGCAACAAAACAAAATCCAAAATGCAGTTATGTCAATTCTTTGCATAGTTGTAACACTTTGGCTTAAAACATAAACACAGAGCTGTCCTGAGAAAATGTGGCATTGGGGAGCTTGCAAAAAACGAGACCAGTGACAGCTTTGCTTGGGCTTCCCAAAGATGAGTTGCTCTCTGACAGGTATTTATCTAGTGTCTTAGAAGTTAGTTAAAGGAAGCTAACCCAAGAGTCAGAGGCTGTGTCCCCTGGCAAATGTGTGTAGGTTTGATTTGCACCGCATGAGTGCAGCTTGTCACATCAATGAATATGTATAAAAGATGTCAAGGAGGATGGGAAACCAGAGGATTGCTTTTCTGTGTTCATGCAGGTGATTGCTGCTGTGGCACTTGCCTTGCAGCTGGTGCGAGGCCTCATGTGGAAAATGGAAATTAGGGGTCTCGTTAGCATGGTAGCAACTACCCATGACAAAGGCAGTATTTATGGGATTGCTCCCTCCACATATGTTCCTGTGCTGTTGCAGTCTGATCCCCTGAAGGCAATGGAGTGCAGGTATGTTCAGAGCCCTGCTGGTGATCACAACATACCAAGAAAGGTGACGGCAGCTCCTCCACAGCTGAACGTGTGTAGCATTAGCATCATCTAGGCAGTGCCAAGGAAAGCCCTGGGGACTGTGGGGAGATACTGACTACCAACAGCTTGTCTCTTGGGGTTCACATTTTTGCATTTGCCAGTAAATTTGTATCTCCTGCACTCCAGCACAGAGACCATGCTACCAGCTACATGAAATGCAATGTCTTGTACAAATATCACATGAGCTAGGCTGTTGGTAAGTTATTGCTTGAGACTTTCTCCATTACCCTCTCATCTGTGTGGTGCTGTAGCAGGGACAGCCTCCATCACCTAACTTACTCATTTATATTACAAAAGCCAGTCATTAAATAGTGAGAGGCACTCCAGTGCTTACCAGACAAAGCGCTAAGCGGGCTGCGTGGAGGTGGGATGGGACTAGACAAGGACTCTGCAAAGCAGCCTTGTCTATAGCTCTTTCAAGGACCTAGGTGCCTCCCTGGGTGACCCCTGTGAGGGTGACCATTGCAACACCCAGTCATACACCCCTTCTGAGCATTTAAGGAAAACACACAGTCCAGATCCACAAGTCAGACTGAGACTGCTCATGTGCAAAGTGACATAAGATAATCCTAATACATGATTTTTATTTTTTTTATTATGCAATAATACATAATACTGTATTGATTCTCCCTTCCCAGTGAGTGAGCTATTCTTTCATTTCTAAGGATTACGTTGCTTTGTCTGCTTTCTACCAAGCCCACTGCAGACTGAATTTCCTGGGGAAAAAAAAATACCGTCAAGTACCCTGTTTTCTTATTCTTATCTCACATTTAGTTTCCTAAATGCAGCTTGGAAATAAAATATCCTTCCTGCTAATTTTGTTCTATTGTATTTGGGAAACTCTGCCAAGTCTGACACTTCTTCCTTCCAAAGACGCAGTGTTAAGATGTTTTTACTCTGTTTCACAATGACAGGACTGTCAAGAAGCATTGGAGTCAGGAGAAACATGTATTTTGTGTGTGCCAGTGAAGCAGTGCTTATTATGTTTAATTTAAATCTGTCTGCAACAGAGGGGTGGATTTACTTTCACATTTCCTAATAATTATTTGAATCTAAAAGTTATTTCTGTACTGGAGTGAAAGGACTTTGAGTGGATTTTCCCAAAAGCAGTTAAAGAGATAAGGTATCAGTGTTCAGCAGATGCTGGGGGCTACATCTTCTATACTTTATATTGAAAAATTCAGCTTAGGGGACCTCCCTTTTTCAAAACAGACTACTTACTCGTTCTCCTGTAATACCACACTGGAGGTTTTTTTTGCTTGGAAAATACCAATACCAATGTAAAAGGCATAGAGTTTTTGAAAAGAATGTTTTGCCATCAAGTCCAGGGAAGAAACATCACCTAGCTGCACTTTGGGGTTGTGTGGAGGCACTGTGAAGCTGTCATCAGTATCATGAGACTCTTGGGCTGCTCCCACAGAGATTTTTTAGCCTACAGGCTCAGGAAAATAAAATTGGGAGAGCAGATGGAAAATCAGTGTTTCTTTGTGCAAGAATGTCCCGTTTTCCTTAGAAATAAAGAAACCAAGGCATGAAGCTCTTCAAGCTTCTGTAGTAATCAAACCATGAACAGCTTCCCTGTGTCTCTCAGAGCCACTGTCTTTGCACCTTGACTGTGGGACTTACTTGACCTTTGCCTCATCCCTAAACTGCAAGTTGGTTCTAGAAGAGGGTGTGGGAGGAAAGCACTTTGCAAACTGCTGTTGGAGAGTCCAGAGTAGTCTCTGCTGTACTGATCTTGCTAATGACCAAACTGCACTAAAAGAATATCAGATCTTTTGGGTGACACGTCGTCGTGGTCCGGTAGCGGTGGGTACTGGGCCAGGATATCCGTGACATGTGAAATTCATAATGAACACCATTCAGCACACATGCATTTTGGGAGTTCTAGGATGAGACATGGGAATGGCTCTTCATAATATTAGAAACCTTAGAGTCAAGTATAAGAAGTCACTTTTAACACAAAATAGAACAGGTAACTTCCTGGGATGATTATGTTTACAATGACACAGCCGTCCTGACCTCTCAGAACTGGAGAAACCTTTTTCTTTTTTTTCTTTCCCGTACTATAAGACAGATGGTGTGTCTCTTAAATAATGAAATAAGCCATGTTCTGCACAAGATAAGACACTTGGAAACGTTGCTATAAATGTGCAGAGGTTGTGCATTTGTCAGTTAAAACTAATTCTTTCAAATTCTTTCAAATAATTCTTTCTTTATGACTTTTCCCCCTTAAAAAATGTGCAGTTAATCACAGAGTGGAATCTCTTTCCCCTTGTAGATTGTGTTCCGGAAAATCAGCGACGTCAAACGTGAAGAAGAGGAGAGGATGAAGAGGAAGAACGAAGCCCCTCTGATCTTACCCCCAGACCACCCTGTCCGCCGGCTGTTCCAGAGGTTCAGGCAGCAGAAGGAAGCACGGCTCGCAGCAGAGAGGGGCAGAGATCCGGATGACCTGGACGTGGAGAAGGGGAATGTTGTGGGGGAGCAATCCTCCACCCGTTCAGTGGTCAAAGCCAGCGTCGTGACTGTGCGGGAGAGCCCGGCGACCCCTGTGCCATACCAGCCAGCTTCAACCTCTGGGGCTTCCGACCAGGCAAAGCTGCAGGCCCTGACCTCGGACCATGCAGGGTGTAAAGTGTCCGGGGACTACCCCCGACGAAAAGGCTGGGCCAAATTCAAAGATGCCTGTGGGAAAGGTGAAGACTGGAACAAGGTTTCTAAAGCAGAGTCCATGGAGACTTTACCAGAGAGAACTAAAGCTTCAGGAGAAGCTACCCTGAAGAAGACAGACTCTTGTGACAGTGGCATTACAAAAAGTGACTTGCGCTTGGATAACGTTGGGGAGACAAGAAGCCCGCAGGACCACAGCCCAGTGCTCACCGAGGTCAAGCATTCCTTTTACCCCATCCCAGAACAGACTCTTCAGGCCACCATGCTAGAAGTGAAACACGAGTTGAAAGAGGACATCAAGGCTTTAAATACAAAAATGACCAATATAGAAAAACAACTTGCTGAGATACTTAGGATATTAACCTCAAGACGGAGCTCCCAGTCACCACAGGAGTTGTCTGAAATATCAAGGCCCCAGTCTCCAGAATCAGAAAAAGACATGTTTGGAGCTAGCTGAGGTGTTTCTTTTTAAAAACAAGCAAACAAACCAATAAACAAGGAAACAGACCCCTAACATTTTAAATTTAATTTTTCTGGAAAACAAGTGAGGGACCAGTTCACTAACCATGTTCCCCGTGTCTATAAAGGTACGATAACAGGAATTGCAACCTCATGTCAAGATGGCAGCTGACTCTGAAGCCTTTTTGACAGCAAGGGTAGAGTTTCTAAAGTTTTTCCTTTCTCCATTGGTTCCCCTTCCCCCCTCCTCTCCCTCTCTCCCTTGGGATGTTGGAATAAGAATTCTGACAGCAGCAGCTGTCCCTGTGAGCCCCAGGTGACCTCTGAGGGTTTTTGAGCATGCCTTACATCAGTAGCTTGGGTTTTGCCTATATGAATAAGCACTTGCCAGGGTGCTTTATGTTTTCAGTGTTTGATGGTTTGGTGTGTTGTTTTGTTGGGTTTTTTTTGCTGCTGCTGCTGCTGTCACTGTCTCAGTCACCTATACAGCATGTTAAATATCACAGTATATTTTCATATGTCTGTAATAATGCAAAGATCAGTAGGACACATATTTCATGTCAATAGAATGTGTGCTACTCGGTACTGAAATTATTTTTGAGTAGTCAAGGAAGGTCTAAAAAGATTAAAAAAGTGTGCTTTTTAATTACAAATGGACATCATTGCTAAAGCAATCACATTTAACAACATCCTAAACAATAGCCACTGTATTGTGGCTCTGTTAATAAATAAGACCCTCCACATTCTCATTCACTGAGTCAAGGATACTGATTTTCAAAAAACTTAACTTCTGTCTCAGATGTCTTTGAATATTTATTACCTTTGCATTTAACTCCAGCTGGTAAAATATCAACACGACATCCTGCAGGTTTGCCTCCCCATGGAAATATACTGTGGCATTTATGTTTGGTTTTGCTATGAATCTGCTTGTTTAATTCTTGTTAAATTATTATTCAGAATTTTCTGTTTTGATAATGTTCATTGTAGCCAAAGGCTTTCATGGAAGCCTTTTAAAGAATTTAGATCGTGGCATTTTCCTCTACATCTGATGTATTGTTCCTGATCTCACCTGGCTAGTAAGCAAATAGATAGTAGAGGTAGGAGTACAGTATGTGCTGTATACAAGTGGTACTGTAGCAAGGAAGCAAAAAGATCTTCTTAAAGAAGATGATGCTTCCAAAACTTATATTTTCAGAACTTTTTTTGGAGGAAGATTGAAGCACTTTACCAAAACTACTCTTTGTTTTTCATTAGCTAGGGTAGCATAGCTGGTATCATGGCTTGTGTAATCACCTTGGGATACAGGTGTATATTCACAGTATATTCTCTCCACTGATCCAGTATTTAACAGTAGGTTAGAGCTCAGAAGCATAGTGCAACACTGTTTTGGGTTTTCATTTTTAATGGCAATAGGTATTAGCACAGTGTGAGAGTAGTTAAGTCTCGATCTTTTTCTGTGGTCCTATGTCATTTATAAAAACAACATGATTTTTGTTATGTAAGGAAAACGACCCATTTGAAAGGATTTTTGCTGGCCTGATGCTTGCATGGTGCAATGCAGAACTGTGTCAGACATCCCTGGGGAAGTGTGAGGTCCACTGATGAACCAGCACAGTGGTGAGGCCATGCTGTGCAAAGCTACCAGCTCACGTCTTGAAGTCAGTGTCTTTGTATCTGCTCCTGTGGTAACTGCCCTTGCTCTCAAAGATGCTGTTTATTCTGAGTGCAGCACCACTGTTTCCATGGTTTGGGATTGGCTTTCTGAAGGTCCTACACCTTGGTTTGATATGGGAGTGCCCACAGCCTGTGCATTCTTACCTAAGGACTGAAATACTCCCGAGAATGGGTGATTGGGATAAAATCTGTAGGTTACCTTTTTCCTCCCACAAGGCAAGGCAGCAGGAAGGTGACATGCTCTCAAACCGAGGTGCCATTTCCTTCATTTATTTCTGGTCCCATGTTCAGGTTTTGCCAGTGGTAACTGGTGTCTGTCCCGGTTATGCAGTGCAGGCATGCAGTACTGCAGAAAGCTCTCTTTGACCAAAGTCATGCTGTGTGTTTGGTGCTTTAATCACTGTAAGTGGAAACAGTTACTTGTAGTAGCTATTGCATAATTACTGTAAGAAATCCATGAATCAATGGTTTCAGCAAGAAACTGCTGAACGATTTTTTTCTTTCTAAGTCTCCTCAGTTGGTACATTCATTGCATAACGAAATTATGCCTAAGTAAACAACAGGTGTACTGGTATACAAGGATTTGCAATTGATGCCCAAATGTTCCATCAAGTTATTAGAGACTGGCTGGGAGCCAGTTTCCTAATCCAAGCCAATTCCTCACCAGCATTCTGTTCCTGACATTAGGTTTTCTTGGTTAATTTTTTGAGACACTGAAAGTCTTGCTGAACTCAGCAAGCACTCTGTGAAAGCATCACCCATTTACCTTCCATCAGATAAACATGGAAATTAGCTTGTCCCATGTAGATGAGGGAGAAAATGTTTATAACCTCCAAAGTATGTGCCTAGTATCTCCAGAATTGCAGTGCAGATGTAGAATTAATGTGCAGTTGCAGCTGTTGCTGACACTGATTTGCTGTTTCTCAGTGGTATTTTTATGTGCCCTCAGGGATGTGTTAAAGGTTATCCTGGCATTGCCAGTTGCCCAGCTCTGGAGTCACAGCAGGGGCACAGTTAGAAGCCCCATATTTAGCCACACCTGTGAATCAAGGAAGACAGGTCCCCATTTGCTGGGGCTGCTTCTTATGTAGCCTGATGGTCAATATGACACTGTACTTCTGCACACCTTGTGTGATAACAGGGGGGTGGAGCATGGAGACCTTTAGTTAAGGCTTTTATGAGGCTCTTATAAGGACCTATAAAGCCATTTATAAGAACCATTTGTAAAGAATTTAAGATTGTAATATAATCCTGAATTATGCTTAAATGTTCATGTCTTTGAAGATTGTAGCCAAACTTGATTTTGTTATGGTCATAAAACTCTAGAGAAACCCTGCTCCTTACAGTGACACCTCCAGTGTGTCTGCTCCAGGGCAGCACTGACAGAGGTCAAAGCCATTCACATTTGTACATCTGTAACTGAGATTAGACCCATTTTATTATGATTTTATGAATTGGCAGGCACTAAAACAAGTTGTAGGAGACTGCATCGTTCCTCAGCAACCTGTATATGTTGAAAAAAATACACTGACTAGGATGAGGTTTGGTCTTTGCATTCCCTGGGCTACTGTCTGGTTAAAATGAGCAAAACCTTGCCTGCTACAGGACTCCTTTCAACTCCAACGCCAAGGCAGTGCTTCTCCTTCAGAGAGCACCTGGGTTACAGATCTGTCTTTCTCCATTGAGTCTTACACTCAGATGCCTACAGCTGGACAGTGTGTACCTACTGTAATTGTTACTTGTTCTTTCATTTTATTTGTCAGCTCTTCTTTTTTCTTTTGTTTCTCTCTAGATGTTGGCTAAGCCTTTTCACTTAAATCATTTTCCAGCTTAGAAATGAATGATCTCTGAACGTAAGACTCTGCCCCTTAACAAGCAAATGCTATAAGAAAAAAACCCCTCAGTTTTAACTGTGTTGTAGCATAGTGCTTCTGCCATTTAGCAACCTGCTAAATAATGTGCATTAATCTAAAAGAGATGGTGTGTTCCATTTTTACTATACAATGGAATTAGATTTCAGCCAAAAAGGTAGTTGAGAGAAAGAGCCTGGGTTAATGATTGGGTAAAATGGTAACTTCTAAATGTTCATGCTTAAACTGATGGAAAGAATATCAATACCAATATGCAGCACAGGATTAAAAAAACAAAACCCAACCCTCACCCCTACCACGTTCAGATACATTTACTTCTTTCTGGTATTATATGTATACTTTTAAAAACATCATTCTTGCTTTGAATCTCTTTCACAGTGCTGCTCTGACTCCCAGCGAACACCCTGTTTAACAGCTTTGAAGGTGATGTTCTGTGTCTACAGTACTTCACTTTAATGAAACGAACAAGATATTTTACTGTGACTATCTGGTGAACATATTTTCAATCACTTAACTAGTCTGTGGAAGAATTGAATACATAATCGGTCTTTACTATATAAACATGTATTATTACACTTGTGCAGATGCGTGTACATACACACACATATATATAATATCTATGTACAGCTAAGCCTATGGATTGCATTTCTCTTCAGTAAAAGCACATCCCTCATTTAATGATTCCATTTCAAGAGGGGAGCTTAACATCTTTCCAGTAGACACCCACTGAATGTCCTAATGTCCTAGTTAGTATCTTGTTTGTTAACTGTTGAACTTTTAAGGTCATGACTTTTGGTTTCTCTAGTTGGTCTCAACTTTATATTGTTAGTCTGATGAATATTGTGACTAAGAGGAGCTCTGGCAAGTGTTGTGATGGGAAACAGAAATACATGTGACATGGGAAGAATGCTGTATCACATGGGACTAATGTATCATATGTAATGGTCATATGTATCATGTGGGACTAAGGCTCATAAGCCAACACTTGTTGCTCACAGTATCTCTAAGGCTAAGCTGCCATGGCAGTGCTTCTCATGGCTTCACCTGCAAGAGAGATGGTGGAATAAATAGATTTCCAGGGTCTGCTCAAAGGTGCTGAGCCTATCCTTCTCATGGCAGTGTAACACATGGTTGCTGCACCTCTGCTGTCTTGTCCCAGTGCTAGGTGATGAAAAGCATCTTCTGCTGAATTCTTCATTTCCACGTAGTCTCCTGTGGGTGTATTGGCAATAATAAAGTCTGTGTTTCAGCTGGACTTCTGATTCATTAAAACAAACATTTTAGAGAGTCCCATGCAGGAGAAGCTCCAGGTGAGGCACAGTGAGTTACTATATTCTCCAATCTGAAGTAGTTTTGACCACATTGTTGTGGCAAGCATTGATTCAATTACACACAAATAAAGCTTTTTGCAATAAAATATATCCAACATTTAGCCTTAAGACCCTTTCATAAGTGATACGATTCAAACTGTGATCCATTTACTTCCTTTTTAATGTTCTGTAGTATTTACAGTGTTGCCTAAAAATGAAGCACTTTGATTAGCTTTCTAAATCTAGTGGAAATTACTTGCTGGTAATCACATTTCTTTCTCCACTTATTGCCTTCTTGTTAGGATAATGAATTGCTCCAATATCCCTCTCCCCTCACAAAACAAAGAGATACAACTATTGTCTAAACACTTTTGTACATCAGGGAGCCAACCCATCTGCAAAAGTGTTTGTTTCAAAGATTTTTTTTTACAGTTAGACAAAGCTAATGTGAATTTACCTGCAACTGTCATTTGTTTCAACCTGATTGTTGAGTGTTGTGTAAACATATTTGATGTATAATCCCAGAACACCTCTGTAACTGGTTCTAAATGCCTGATGTTAACAAAACAGTTCAGTTTTCACCAGCTGTTCTGAAAGGCTCATAGGATTTTTTCCTTCTTCCCACTGAATCTGTGACCACTAACATAGAAAAAGAATCATTTTAGCTGTAGATGAAAGAAGTTCAATAATCTTGTATCAGGATGAACTGCTATATAAAGAAATACCAAGTTTTCTAATGAATGTGATATATTATTGTACCTACATACAATCAGTATTTGTACATCTGTTGGAGACCTGTCTGCATTTCAATAGTTAGCCACCACTGCATGGACACTTTATGGATATGCAATTAATGCAGTTGCTTTGGCGCTTTTCAGTGTACTTCACTTGTTTTTATCCTTTCAGAAATCCACCAGATACTCTTGGTTCTTTTTCTTCGCATTTGTCACTTTGTTCAATGAAGCATGACTAAGAAAAAAGAAATGAGTAAATACTATTTTTGTGGTCAGCAAAGCAGCTGCCAGTAGACAGATAGACAGTGTGGGTATATGTATGGATACACACTGTCTGGGAATGTTTCAGTTACAAATGCAGCCACCTACATTAATGATATCCCTATTCAACATTTTTAAACAAGCACAAATAATATTTGTAAAAAAAAAAAGTTTAATTTTATTTATTATAGTAATAAACTATTTTATACATTACAGTTGCTTTGGTGTGCTTTTCTGTGTATTGAATATGTGCTTAAAAGATCAACAAGAGGGTTTTAAGTTACTCTCTAGGACTTCTGGCTAGTGATTTTGTCACTGTTGTTTTGTATCTCAAGTATTATCAGTAAGTAAGTTTGATGTTACTGCTTGGGTTATAAACAATTCAAGCTGTTTGCTAGCTTTCTGCTTAAAAGATCAACAAGAGGGTTTTAAGTTACTCTCTAGGACTTCTGGCTAGTGATTTTGTCACTTGTTTTGTATCTCGAGTATTATCAGTAAGTAAGTTTGATATTACTGCTTGGGCTATAAACAATTCAAGCTGTTTGCTTAGCTTTCTGATGTGTATCAGTAGTGTTGGGATCTACACTTCCAGGGTGGCTGTAAACTGAACTAGGGTGATCTGTAAAATGCATATCCTGGTACCCCAGGCAGTGTCCTGCGCTGTGCACTCCAGTCTGGGCCAGGTGTGTGCTGAGCAGGAGCGAGGTCGCCAGGGGCCTGGCAGGGGCCTGGCTGAAATGGTCGTTTGGTGTCCTAAGGTTATCTGTATCTGCAGTCAGTCTGTGTTTTAAAATGTGTTCACTACTGTCCTCAGTATCTGAGAACTATTACAAAACTTCTGGAAACCAGAGTACTGGAGATCAGAGAGGCTTCTGCTGTCCTGTCATCTGCTGCAGAAGAAAGTGACCTTACCATAGACTTAGATGAAGACAAAACCAGCAGGAACAAAGCCCCTAGCAGTGTGTTGCCTGCCAGTGACACTACTGCAGTGGGCAGCAATGAATATTATTTTGTTGTCTGTCTATCTCAACAAAGAAATCAGTCAACAAAGGTGATGGGAACAGGGGATCCTTTTGGGTCAGGATGGGCACATGGAACAGGATCATGCACAGCAGCTGTTTCTGCAGACCAGCAGCTGCTCTGGATGTGTATGCAAAGTTTTACTTCAGGATGTCAGCATGGACGCTGTAAGCTTCCCACCCATTTTTGTAATTCATTCTCCATCCTCTAGCTTGAGGGTCTGGTGACTGTGGCTGTCACCTGTATTCATGGGATTGTAAATCTTGTTTTCAGAAGAGCAGCAATAAGCTTTCAGACTGCAGAGCTGCAGCTAAAAGGTACTGAGGGCAGCCGAGGAGCACAATGAGGAGCTATTTTTAATACCATTTCTACATCCATGGTAGTATGTGGTGTGACAGTATCTCCAGTCGCTAGCATTGCTTCACTCTCTGGTACCATTTGCCTCTCTCAGCTTTCATTTGCCTAATGTCACACAGCATTCCCCGCACTTAGTAGAAATGGGAAGATTACCAGAGTGAAGGCATGGACTTTGAGAACAACAGCCTCTAGAGACCTCAGTGCCCTCACAGCCCCCCCTTCATTTTCTGAACTCTCCGTTACTTTCTTTGCTTGGGCTCTTCCTGCATCCTTAGCAGCCTCCCTGGTTGTGCTGCAAGCTTAAGTTAGTGCAAAGAGGATGGCATTGCCCACACAACATTCCCCACCCTGGCTTCCCTCCCCTCATCAGCCCCACAGTATTTCATACCAAACTTTATTAACTAAGCACTTCTTTCCCAGATTTATGTGCCACATGGCAAAGGCTTGTATTCTACATGCTTGGCCCATTAGGCCTGGGCTCAGCTGAGCAGGGGCAGCAATGAGCAGCGCCCTGGCCCACCTGCACCAGACCCCATTCCTCATTCACTGCACCTGGGAGCACGTTCAGAGCAGGGACAAGAGGTTTCTAGATTGTAGAGTGTGTGCTGTGGCTTCTGACTTCTCTCAGCAGTAACTGCAGGTATCATTGCTTCTGTTGTGTTATGAGTTAGTGTGCAAAGTGCAGCACCTTCAAGGTGCCCGAAGGTGTGTAGCCAGAGGAGAGCTTGGGGTGGGAGCCTGTGTAATACTGTACAGCCTCCTCTGGGCTGTGAAGGGGCCCTTCATTGGTAGTACCAGCTGGCAGAGAGCTCAGACTCCATGGAGCCTTCATCACTTCCATGCTGCCATGTGTGGCAGCTGCTAGGGACCCATCCCAGGGATGTGGGTGCTTTACCTGGCCAGGTCTGCAGCCCTAGGGCACTTGGCTTCAGGGGCAGCAGCAACAACTCCTAGGGCAGTCTACAGTGTGTCAGCTTGTGGGGAGCTGAGTCTTCTTGCTGACATGGTTTTGAATTTTGTGTTTGGTAGTGGGGGTTCTTTAATTGCCCTGTGGTGCATTTTAATATCTCTGTTGGGGTCAGAAGCACTCAGACTCCAACGCTTTTTTTGCATCAGAGTAAACATGACCTGCATAAATAAGCTCTTCTGTGCTGTGAGAACCTCGGGGGCTGCACTGCAGCAAAGGCAGCCCCTCTGTCACGTGTGTGCAATGGCAACACCTTTTAGTTGCTCCTCTCCATCACTAAAGGAACAGCAGAACTGTTCCTGTTCAGTGTGTGCCAGCAGTGCATCTGCCTACTGTGGGAGGACGCTCGGGCCAGCCCACCAAAACCTGGGGTGGGCAATGAGCCTGGCAGGCACCTGTACCTCACTTAAGCAAGAGATGGCCACTGTTCTCAACCCACCCACCCACAGTGGGCACTGAGACTCCAGGAGATACTGGCTGATGAGCTGCTTTCTATGCTTGCCTTGTGCTCCACTCAGGTAGGGTGGCTAGGAAGGCTGCAAAGCCAACTGGAAGACACTGAGAAGGATGGGGTGCTGCTGTGGTATTTATTGCTGCCAGTGGTGTGAGGGGTTCAACTGCAACAGGAATATAGCTCACGAATATCAGCAAACACAAGTATTTTTCACCTGGAAGATTGCCTTTTTGTTCCTCTCATTCTAATTTACCACAACCTTGGTGATGATATGTGGAAGCTAGGGGCAATGACCTGTCCTGTTCTTGAAAAGTGGAATGACTAAAAACCTGTGAGAGATCCAAAGGCAGCATTAGAGTAACTGAACTCCTAATACATCTGTCAGAAGCAGATATGAAGGCACCTGCACAGCCATATCTGCAAAATACACGTGCTCGAGCCTTGTCTTTTTAGGTTTTCAATTTCCTTTTCTTTTCCATTCCTATCCTGTCCTCCTTTGTAATTAAGTTCAAGCCCTCAGGTAGCACAGCCAAGTTCACATATAAGCTGCCCTATGGCACAGGTGTAGGTTTCAAACAAGCATATCTTTGGCAGGTCCATCCACCAGGACTGACTTGCAGCCTTTCTCCCTAACCCCGGGTTCAGTTTTGTGCCCTTCACTACAAGAAGGACTTTGTGGAGTATGTTCAGAGAAGGACAATGAAGCTGATGAAGGACCTTAGAGCACAAGCCGTATGTGGAGTTGCTGAGGGAACTTGGGTTGTTTAGCCTGGAGAAAAAGGATGCTCAGGGGAGACCCTGTCACTCTCTACAACTACCTGAAAGGAGATTGTAGTGAGGTGGGGATTGGTCTCTTCTGCCATGTAACAAGTGATAGGACAAGAGGAAATGGCCTCAAGTGGCACTAGATTAGATATTAGGAAAAATTTCTTCATAGAAAGTGTTGTAAGACACTGGGACAGGCTTCTCAGGGAAGTGATGGAGTTACCATCCCTGGAGGGATTTAAAAGACGTGTAGGTATGGCACTTAGAGATATGATTTAATGGTGACCTGGCACTGCTGGGTTGATGGTTGGACCTGATGATCTTGAAGGTCTCTTCTAACCAGAATGATTCTGTGATTCTAAAATTCCCACCTGGTACTGGAGGCAGGAGTGTGTAAACAACCTCCAAGCGTTTGCTTTCGAGATGACCGTTGTTGTTCCACATGGTCTCTCCTATTTTTGTTGGGTTGGTTAGTTTACTTGTTTGCTTGTTTGTCTGGGGTTCTTTTAAGCTTTGTTCACCTGTCGAGTTTTCCTTGTACCTGCTTCTGTTTGGGAGGCTGCAGGCTGAGGCACAGGTAAAGCTCTGTGGTTAATGCCTGCCTGGGGGGCACCCCCTGCAAACATCACTGCAGTTTGTGCATGCAGACCTGAGAGAGAGGTGCTTGGGTCCAAGTATTTGCCCCCACATCCCCATTCTCCTAGCTGAAATACACAACTCGGGGAGAAAGAAACTGCTGGCATATCTATGACAGATGGATTTTTCTATAGAAAGAGACTATGGCCTCTTCTTCAGCAGGGGCTACCACCGGGGGGGCGGGTGGGGGAATGCTCAGCAGCAGTAGCATAGCAAGTGCTGTGTTAAACCTGTGTAGCAACAGGACCACTCCAGCTGAACAAGAAATGGTTCACTGCAAGCAGTGGCTCACAGCAATGGGAGATACAGATTGCTTTTAGACCTCTCTGGCAATCTTTTCTGCTGAGTTTTACAGTTAAGCAGAAGGTATTTTAAGAAGAACTAATGATAACAGGAAGATTTATTGAACAGTCTCAGCTGTAGTGTGAGAATAGGGGAGAGAGAGTGAAGATAATCCCTATATAGCCCCCAGTCAAAGTATTTGTTGTGGGTTGACTTTACAATGCAAACACTGCACGTGCAGCCATATTGAACCTGGCTGTTGGAAGCATGGAGACAAATGGAAACTAAAACAGTTCAGCTGAAAGCTATATTGAAAAAAAAAAGCACCCTTTAAGAAAGTGCAGAAACTGCATGAACTACCACAGGAAATTGCAGTTCTGGCAAAGAGAGCTGCAAGTAGCTCTATAAAATGGGAGTGGAATGTCTCATTTGTGAGCAGAAAATAAAGCAGCTGTAGTCAGGTGTGCTGAGAAGCTGCAGGGGGCTGTGCTGGCCTCAGTGGTAGACCAAGTCTTGGGAGAAGCACCTAAGGTCATGGCAGTGAATGGAAGCAGCATATAATGTAGCAGAAGTACCGCCTCAAATACCTGTCCTGCTCGGTTGAATCTGCTGCATTTCCTTTGTCCAGGAAAATTGGTGATGGAGGAAACCTATCTGTGCCAGAAAAGCACAAGATTGTCACAAGAGCCTGTGCCTGACTGCCCAGGACGCTCCTTCGGCCGGAGGTTTTAAGGGGCTGTTAGCCCTCCTGAGTTACCCTCTGCCAAGCAGCTGCTGTACTTTCATTAGGGGAGTGTGGCTGCCTCCTGGAAGGAGCTGTGAGAAACTTCACACTGCCTAGGTTGTCTTTGCCAGTGTTGTAGAGTACCCTTGTATTACTGCCAGCAGCCTTAAAGACTTAGCTTGGAACCTTATTATGAAAATGCCATTTTTTCTTAAAATGGAAATTTCCACAACCAGCATTGAGTAATAAGCAGTTTGTAGCTCCCAAGTACTTCAGAAGCAGTACTCTATTGTTAATTTTGCATGCTTGTCATGTTTTTTTAATCTTTATACCATGTCAGGCCTCATACTAAACTTTCATTTGTTCTTGGTGTCAGTGGTTATTGGCATAACCATTCAAGGCAAGCAGGACATCTTCAGAGACTGAAGACCTTCTTTTTAACAAGGGATGTTTGGCAGGATTTGATCAGACTAAGGAAATCTGAGAATAATCTGGGCTGGGTGTTGATGCTGCATGATGTTTTAGTAAGGGGCCCAGGGTAAGGGCAGCTGTGGGGAGGTTGCCAAAGGGGAGTGAGTTACCTCCTTGGGCCACAGCTCTGCCTGGGCTGGAGCCCCCAGCAGGCAGCAGTGGGGCCGAGCTCGCCCGTTAGGCAGACTGGTCCTGGGCAGATGTTTGCCAAGACAGGGCCCAGGCCATGACCTTACGGTGTCTGCAGCACCTCCACGAGAACTGAAGCTGATCAAAGGGTGGCCTTGGGGCAGGAGGCCAAGGATGCAGGCAAGGCAGCTGAGAGATCACTGAAATAGCCTGGAGCAGAGATGTGACCAAATGAATGTTATTAGCCTGGAATTTCAGCACAAAACTACCACCACAAGAGCAAAGAAACCCATAACTATGAATTACCAGTAACGTGATTTAAAGAACTGTCTCATAAATCCTTATTTTTATCTCTGCAATTTGGCTTACTATAAGGTAGTTCTCCCACATACTTGATTCCTTAAAACAACCTCAAACCTTCCAGCAGCAGTCTGAGAAAAGCAACCAGATCTTATTTTTTCCCTTGGTACTTGTCTTTTAAATTCATTTACCAACAGTGTAGAGGTTTCTGGTCTCCTAATAGCATTTCCAGTTTTTTCTATTTCTGCCACCTCATTTTGGAAACTCAAATGTTTGTGCAGGGATGGAAGTTCTGCGGTCCATAAAAATAAATTATTTTTGTCAAGAAAGAGCAGCTCTAGAGGGAGTATTAATACAATTTAAACTTTACAGGTCATAACTGTGGTCATGTTTCCGTATTATTTCTTCAGTAGACTTTAATTTTTCAGTGGCTGGCTGATGCACTTGTCAGCAATGATTCACCTCAGCTACCCAACCGTATGTAAAGTTTTCCTTAAATCCCTGTGGGCACTGATGCACTTCTGTTACCTGTAGCCTGGGCATTGCTGGGGCCATGTGCCACTGGCAGCCCATTGCATGGGACCCGTTTCTGAAGGGTGTTGGTATGCAGGTACCTAAGGTTATTTGCACTTAGACCAAACCAGCCCTGGATATGATAAGGCAGTGAAGCCCAGCTTATGGTCAAAACTGGCCTGTTAAATACTGTTGTGAGCTTCACTTGAGTGTGTTTGATTCCCCTGACTATGTGTTCCCTCTGCCATGTATTTTTCATCCTGTCATTACCTGTGCTGAGTACAGAGTGCGTGTGCCAGTTTTCTCCCAGAGCAGTAGTTTCCAAAGCCAGCAATGCTGAAGGCTGGAGAAATTCTGCTAAAGCTTGTGAGAGCTGCCCCGAATGGAGAGGTGCCAAAGCTGCTGGGAAGTCATGCCTCTCTGGCTCAGTCACTTGCACAGCGACTGTAGTACATAGGTAAGATCTCTTGTTAGACATTTTCTATTCCTTTTCTTCTCCTGGGCACTGGTAGCATCCCTGAAAGCCTTTCAAGCTTGGAACTGTCACTGCTTGCCCCTCAGGCTTGGGATGCCTAAGCTGGGTTGGTCCATCTGCAGTAAGCTCAGGTGTAGGTGACTTGTGCCATGAGCAGCTGGGACTCATTTCATTCCCAGCTGCTCTGGAAGGCCCTGAGCTTGACATGATTGCAGTCGCTGGAAGTGGAAATCTCAGACCAATTGTCATCATCTTTTCCTTCTCTTAAATGCAGCTAGTGGAGGAACTGCTCCATAAGAAGCTGCTGCTGAAACAGCTGGATTCGGTGCACGGGCACGTAACATCCCTGTGCATCCCTGTCGGGGGGGTCAGCAAAGATGCCCACTAGAGAGGATTGCTCTCAGAGGCTACTTAATTGTTGTCCCAGTTAGAAGGCAGAACTGTGTCCCACCTCCCTTATCCCTCAGTTTCCCAGGTAGAGAGGTAAATAAGGAAGGCAGGGGTAATGAAAACCTTGCACCAAATTGAAAATTAACAAAATGAAATATATTATTTAACAGGGATCAGAAAGGAAGAAGGGAAGGGGTTTAACAGGGAAGGGGGGTTGTAGGAACAACAAGGCAAGGAAGATTAAACTTCCAAATATACAAAACCCAAATGCTGTGCTGAGGCTCCCCGGTGCTTGAGCTCGCTGGATTGAGGTGGATTGAAGCTGGATGCACAATCCTTGGACGTGGATGGAGGCAGGGAAGAGGCTGTAGATCAGGCCCAGGTCTCCAAGATGGCCCCGGCCACGTGTAGCACAGGGAGCAGCAGAGCAGCGTGTGCCCAGGTGCAAGGTCAAAGGAGCAAGAGGAAGAGAGAGAGAGCAAGAAGAGCAAGAGGCAGAGTCGTGCCTTTCTCACCCCTTTTATAGACCTTGGCAGGAAGTCCCGAGGACAGGAAGCGGGCAGTGGGAATAGGACAGGGGTACGCCCCTTTCATTCAGGCCTGTACCTGGTTTAGGGTTTCAGATCTCCACCCACCAGGGGCAGCAGGTTTCAAACCATTACATTAATACAAGAAACAATCTATTGTAATGCAGATTTCCTCTCATTCTTCAAAGGTATTACAGTGTTAGAGTTCTTTACAGGCTGTGCTGTGAGAAGTATTTCAGCAGGGTTAAAATATATGCCTTGACTAACAAATGGCTGTGTGCCAAGAGAGTTATTTTGCAAAGCAATGACGTGCAGCACTGTGGGGGAAGGGGAGCAGACTGCAGAGCACAGGCAGGGGAAGCTGTGACACACCATGCATAGCAATCTCCTCGCTCTTCAGAGCTCCTTGAGGAAAATGGTGCCAGCACCCCTGAAGAAGCCAAGCATCCCCTTAGCATGTGTGAGCTGCAACCAGCTCAAGGGGACGTGCTCAAGCAGCGACAGAGGACATGAAGTGGATGTGCAAGGGAAAGGACAGGCCCTGTTATCACCATGGCTAATAACAAAAATTGCTGCGGGTTTTCATAAGGCTGTTTTTTCTTTTCTTTCCCCAACCTGTGTTAAGCTGGTTATTCCAACTAAGCTGCTTTTAGCTCTCAGATCTAAAAGATACACACGCAAAGCCTCACGCGCCATCTAATCAATGCAGAATTAAAGAAAGAGCCACTTACTGTGATCTTACTGTCCCCAGCAATACCAATGGCTGGGGAGGGTGCTGTTAGCCAAGGAGGGGGTTAGGGTGTCCATGCTGCCACTTGATCAGTGCAGCTTAGTGGTAGCCAATGAAGCCATGTACTGTGACACACTGGGCTTGCTAGCTGCTTAGGCAGGTTTTCAAAATCACTTCTGAACCAGTTTTGTCAGCAGCCATCTGTGTCCATTGCAGAGCTACTAGCCTGGCTTCTTTTTGGGCACTGCACTCTTGTGACTTTTAAGGTCTATCAGCAGTAGTGTCCCCACACCCTCCTCACCAGAACAGATGTGCCTCAACTTTGGTTTAAAATAGCCAAACTGTCTTACTTTGGCAATTTGGCTTCGTCAGCTGTTTCTTAGGTCCCTTAAGTAGCTTTTCCCTAGTGTTCAGAAGACTTTCTCCCTCTCCTCTCAGTTGTTTTTTTTCCCCCTTTGGTAAGTGGAGTGTCTACTTCAGTCTCTTCAGGTCTCTGTGAGCTCTGGGATTGTCACAGAGGACTTGCTCGGAGGATAGCACTTCTGGTTACCACACAGTTACATCAGGTGCCCCATGATAATGAAGAGTCAATTCTTAGGCCATGCTGAAGAATGTGTCTCCAAGCTGAACATATTGAGCACTTAGAGCACAGCCTGAGCACTTAGAGCTGTGTGTCTCACCAGATGTGCCACAGGCCTTGCCTGCTGCTGACCTACAAGCAGGATGGAGCAGAAACTTTGGGATTTGTCTCATCCTTGAAATACGTATGTCATAGCAGGACAAAGAACCTCTGGAAAGACTGAGAGTGTAGGAAATCTATTTATTTCTAATAGATATTATTTCTTACAGGTTAAATATTTATTGTATTTCTTAAATTGTGCAAGCACACTTCATATTTCTAACTCTGGGCCAGGATAGCAAGAGTTGAATAGGAAGCACCATTTGATTTGCATTCTACTCCTGGTGACCGTTTGCAGAAGCTTTATGTGCTGAATTCTCACCTTAACTGTGTATTTGCTTTCTAAACTCACCATCAGGGAGTGCCACTGCACAACAGGGATGAAAGTGGCCAGGCTGCATCAGTCCATTGACTGGAACTACAGAATAGTTTCTTCACAGCAGTGGAGCACTTATTTTTCTTACACCAAACCATAACTTTGAAAGACACAGTTCCCAAGCCAACAGTCAGTTTCAGCTTTATTTATAGAAACAGAAAAGGATACAAAATTATGAAAAATGTATAAACACCAGGAGGAAAAAAAAATCCAAACAATTTTATTTCCGAAATCAGCATACTCTAGATGACCTTCAAAGTCATTTCCACATTGGAGTAGGAAGTTTTGCATGCATACAAATTGGAACCTAATCAGTTAGTAGCCACTCATTTTCATGTAGTAATGGTAATTGATAAGACTGAAGAACAGACTCATGACTAACGTTAATTCCACTTAATTACAAAGTTTGAGTGAAGTTGGAGGAAGTTCTTGCCCTGAGCAGACCTCTCCTCCAAAATCAAGGCCAATCTCAGGTCCATTTAGCAAATTCAGAGGCTGAGAGAATATACTTCCTTGTGGCTGAGAGGATCCCTGCAATCACTGTAAGTCAATCAGGAGGGCCATGTCTCTTGCTAGGCCACATGCAAGGCAAGTCTCATTTTCAACAGTCCACAGTATCTCCTAGAAATTACTTACAGGGGAAATCATGGCCCTCTCATGAGGGGGAAAATCCTTCCCTAAACACAAAAGTGGAGCTTCCACTTTGAAACAGCAAGAGAAAGGCTTAGCCTCCAGATGTGTAGAGAGCTGAAGCCTCTGCCCTTATTTCTTCATGAATAAATGAAGGGGAAACAAGAAAGCTGCCATAGTTCTGAGCAGCAGAGACATCAGAAATGCAGGCACTAAGCTGAAGCCTCTCTCTGGGCTCAATTTCTTGTTGAAGGGATAAGCTGGACTTAATGGAGCTTAGCTGCAGGAGTGATGGCCAGTAGGATGCTAACTGTGCCTTCCAACAGGCAGAAATGGCTGCTGGGGGCCACAGAACTAGTTTTGACAGGAGTCTTTCTAATTCAGGTGCAGGGAGCTGCTCTTGGAAGAAGTCCTCTCCAGGACCAGTGGCATTTCACCAGGCCTAGGGGCAATGTCTAACTTTAGAAAGCCTAAAGGTCTTCTGGCTGCTCTTCAATTTCAGTTTAAAAAGCAACAGCCTGGGAGACATCCCTTGTGCCAGATGAGAGGAGAGTCTCCTGTTCCTTCAGAGAACAGCAGGTGCTGCAGCGCTCCCACAGCCCCGACGCTGCAGGCAGGACCTTCCCAGCTCTGGGCAACGCAGTCTGTGGGACAAGCTGCTGCTCTGACAGGCCTGGCTGTGGGTAAAGCACATGGAGCTCTGGCTAGTTCGGGATGTGGAGCTCTACCAGAGCTGGTGCTGTTGTATTGGACCATTCTATTTTTTTTAAAACGTTTTACAATCCTACTCCAAGGGTGTCTTTAATACTGCAGGAGCTGATTGCCTGAGCACCAGAGACTGAGGCAGACTGAACAGATTTACCATTAAGCCAGACCTGGTTATCTCCTTTTGTAACAGAAGAATGCAGGTGACAGACTGAATGGTCCACTTGAAGGTGGGATTTCCCCCACAATAAAGGTAATATTATATGCCTAACAGAAGGAAGAGAGCACTTAGAGCACAAGGAGCTGCAAGACTGTATTTGATTAAAAAGAAAAGCTGCTCCTTGAGAAAATACCTGCCACCCTAGTCCCTCTTTTTATTAAAATAAATTAAAACCTTTCCAAGACTTTTCCAGGATAAAAAAGGATGTTGTTTCAAAGGCAAAATTTTTAATGAAGACATTAAAGAGAAAAAGCAAACGTTGCTACAGTAGGTAGAGAAGTGGCTTGAGGCTGAAATACTGTAGTCAGTGAGAATAGCAAAAATGTTCTAGCTTGTATCAGAAAGCAATCAAGAAGAACTGATGAGCATCATGCCCTTCATGGAACAGTGTAATTGCAGGGCATAGTCCTCTGTGCCCCTGGACAGAGGCTGGGAGAGATTGGGCTTTTTGAATTCTGCAAAGTAGGAAAAATCTTGTTCTTCAGTTTCTCAAAATACCCGACAAAACTTTTTTGGGGAAAAAAAAAAAAGGCAATTTTCAATGTATATAAAATACCTACTCTGAGATGCAAACTTCTGATTACCTAGGGTCACAGAGATGATATTTTATAAAAATAACATAATCCAGAACGCTTCATGATTTCTCATCACCCCTGGCTGTGGCCCATCAGTGTTTCTGGTTCAACTCCTGCATTCACAATCCAGAATCAATTAAACGAGCTTTTGGTTTTAACACACTGACCAAAGACTTGGTCTGGTACATCCTTCTGCAGAGAGGATATCCAGTGCAGAAAAGCCATGAACCTATCTTAAAAATCATCCTTTTGCATCGTTCCTATTTCACAGCATACGTTTGCTCCCATTCAATTCCAATGTGAGAATAGCAGTACAGGAACCCAAGAACAGTCAGCGTCGTCCATGGCCAGCCTATAAAAAGACAAACAGACAATCCTAGTCAGAATAATTAATGACTGCTTCAAGTAGAAACACTCTTGAGATGACCAACTTATGATGCTTCTAACTCTATCAGCACTCAGTCTCATAAGTAGACACAAAATTTGTAAGGGGAAACCTAGATTGCCTGAGCTTCAGCGACACCTGACCCCCTGCAGCCCCAGTCTTTTCCCTTTTCAGGGAACTGAACCAGGTTTATTCCTGCTCTGCACCAAACAATCCTTGCTGAACTCAAGAGATCTATTTCAATCCTCTTCTTTGTCTATCAGGCAGACCCATGAAGAAACCCTGAAGCTTTAAGCTGGCTGTGGTGCTTCCTAGGCACAAAGGGATGCGCAGTCCCAAGGCAGGTGACTGCAAATCTGAACGAGTCTGTTACCTGCTCTGCAAAGAGAGCCTGAGGAAAACGCTGATGAAGGTTGCTTTGGACACATGGCAGCTGGGGGTAAAAATTCATGTACACACTCTACAGCCCCACAAGAGCTAATGGCATCAAAACACCATTGTGCCAGTGCAGAGCAGACAGCTCCATTTACTTGATGTGTTCCTGCTAGAATGTTTTTTTCTTTATTATTAAAAGACTAACTCCTCCAATATTTAAAACTTTTGCTGGGGAGATGACTTGTCTTGTTATCATTTCAAATTATTAGTGAAAGTCACTGTCTTTTGTAAATAAGGTCACAAGCCAGAAGGTCTGTTGCTTTCCAGTGGAGCTGCAGATGGATCTCTTGAAAAATCTGTAGACTTCTGAATGGGGTAAATGATTTTGCTTTCCTTGGTACCTTTCCTGGCACTTCTGTTCCCTTTCTCCAACCTTCTCCTCCTCTAGAATTTATGAAATTTAACAATTTTCAGTGTCTTTTGTCTAGGGGAGGGGGGCAGGGAGGAAGGTGTTTGGGAGTTTTTGGTGGCTTTTTTTGTTACCGCCATTGACATAAGAATTTTCATGGTGTGTGACTAGTTTTCTGCGTGCTGTCCTCAAACTACTAGCAGCTGCTTCTGAAAGAAGGGCTTCAGTGGTGCCTCTTGGGGAACAGTCTGGCCTGAAGGAACCTGCTGACATTAGAAACGAGATTCCAATCTCTCGTTGGCCTGAAAAGGGATGGAGAGGTGGTGTAAGCTCTCCGCAAGGTGATGCTGCAGGAAGCGTGTTGCATCAGGCAGGGCCCGCCCTCGGCAGGGGCCGGCGCTGGGGAGACCTGGCGGTGTAAGGGGGGGCTGGGGCTGCCCAGGAGGGGTGCTGTGGGCAGGGCTGGGCACAGATGAGCCCTTGTAACGGCGCCAAAGACGCCACTGGCTGCATCCCCCACACTGCAGCCTGTGTCTCCACGGCTCAGCGCCGGAGGTGGAGCGGCCGCGATCCCAAGGTTCAAGTGTTGGCAGCAACAGGAGAGCTCTTTCTGCAGGTATGTTTACAAGGATTTTGCAGGCTGGCTTTGTCCAGGCTTCAAGGCAGTGCTGGTCTGGAGACTGTAACTGTCCTAATGTCCAATGACCTCAGCTTAACAGCCCACCCTGAGCTGGGCTCACTGCCTCAGGTTCGGTCCTGCACTTCTGGGGACCACACGTGCTGGGACCCCCCTGAGCTCCAGGAGCCTGGCGAGTGTAAAAGTTCACCCTGGAACGGGTCCAGAACAAATTGGTTTGGTTTGGTTCCTGCCCTTCCCCCCCCCATGAAGAGCTGTAGGCTTGCTTCATGAACCTCTAATTGTTCTGGCCTTGTTTTGCAGTGAAATCAAGTCTTGTAACCAGAATGATTTTTCATGGGAACATTTAGAAATCTTAATCACTTGTTCTCACAGTACCCTAAAGCAAAATTGTACTTTTTGTTTGATTTTTTTTTTTCATAAAAAAAGTTGCCAAGGTATTTCCAAAGGGATTTTTAACAATAAAACAGTCTTTTTTTTCCTCAGTGAAATTAGGCTACTGTAGATTTGGTCTCACCTTCAATAGCAAGCTCAAGCCCAGCTGTGCTTTGTCTCTGATAAAACTGCATGCGAAAGCATGTCAGTAGATGGAATAAAAACATCTCTCTTCTGGCAGCAATAGTGTGGTGGCTGCTTTACACAGACAGAGCCTGAAAGACCTGAAAGTTAAAAAAGGACTGAGTCTAGAATTGCTTGCCTTTTTTTTTTCCTTTTTTTTTTTTTAAAGGGCACTTTTGGAATTCTTCCTAGATACATATTTTTTTTAAATACTTTAAAGCACTGGCACACAGAAAATATGCCAACAGTATTCTTTAGTCTGACTTGCTTGTTATCCTCACCAGTGCATATGAGATCTTGTCAAAATACGTAGGTGTGCGCTGGAAATCTTTCATAGATGCTCTAGATTTATGGTAAGATTCCTCCATAATGCCCATGAGCTGGGTTCATGGGGCTCACCTACCATTATAAGCAGGTTTATGGTAATCCTCCTGGAACACAGGGAGTCCCTCCTGTACAGTAGTCAGTGCAAGGAACTGCATTCAGCAGATTACCTCCTCCTGATCTAATTAGGATGAAGAGGGAAGACAACATGACCCACTACGGGCATGATAAAAGGGGAATTTTTAAAAATTTAATCTTGCTGCAGCTATTCTAGGAGGAGATGCACAGATCCCAAAGCATTTCTGGCTCCACAGGCAGGAGGCAGCCAGCTCTGCGTGGGGCTGAAATACAGAGGGGCACCATTGCCTTGCTGGCTCTTTCTTGGCAATACAGGAGCCACATGCACTGCTGCTGAGTGTGGAGAAAGGCAGCCAGTGCTGCCCCTGTGAGAGCAGCAAAGCCATCACATTCTGCTCCTGCGCAGCCCCAGGTTAGATCCAGTCCACATGAGGCAGATTTGCAGAAGTACATCCACACCTGAGAGGCAGCCCAAGGAAGCAAGCAGGAGATCTTTAAACTGTTTTCACTCATCTCTTCTATTTTAGGACTGGATATAAAATAAACTTGTTGAAAAGGCTGAGGAACCTGGTCTCCAGGAGGTGATGTTTTAGGGAAGGACACATCGAGTCACACTAATCCAGCAAGGACACAATTTCAAATTCTGCCTGGCATGGAACGTGACCTGTGTGTCATCCTTGTGTGTGATCTCTATAATCAAACAGCAGATGAGCTGCTCTCTTGCAAGGTAAGTTCACAGGAGCATTCTCCTTGCTTAAATAGTTTATCTTTGTAAAACCAATTAAACAGTACTGATGGCCTCAGATCCACAGTTCCAAGGAAATCCCTCTTTTTTGCCCTGTGCCAGCAACATAAGGTTATGTTCTTCCCTCAGGCCTTTTGCTGACTCCCACTCTTCTACTCTCAAACATCATTCAAGGGGCTCTTCTTGCTTGTTGCTCCTCAGCTTTACCTTGTCACCCTAACACACTGCATCCTCACCTACGCGGTAACATTCTCCAAACTCTGCTTGGAAATCTAAATGCTGGTGTTCTAGATCACTATCTCTCTGCAAAGTCATATATATAAAATGTACTCTTGGAAACACTAGTGGGGTCAAATCAAGCACTAAGCTCTTAGGAAATGACTGAGTTGTTTGTTCATTGAAAAACATACCATGTACATACCACTATATCCTACAATTTCTTCACCGTCTTCAGTAATTTGATTTTAGGCTTGAAGGCCAGTTTCATAAGACAACTCAGTTTTTCATATTTTTTTTATTTTTGTGGAAAGATTAATTACTATTTATTAATATGCTAGTTGTGAATCCAGCAATATTTGTGAGCTTTACCTGCATAAATTCAACAGCTGGACTTTCCTTTTAACCCAGGAATGCTGGGTGAGAAACACTAATGGAATTACAACCAAATTCTCTGCTCATACAGGTACGCTGCTCCACAAAAATCAAACACAAGGTCCTTTGTGAAAAGGACTTTGAATTTTGTGGTGGGGTAACAGAAGCACGTTATCTGTACATCACACAACATCCACGCAAGGAAGTCTCCAGTCCCAACTGGACAGGTGACCACACTCTGTCACAAACATACGATCTACTGTCCAGTAGTCTTGCTGGTATAAAACTGTATTTTGGTATGTTATGAACTCAGGTTTTGGCACAATGAACAGGAAACCTGTTTTCGTTACATGCTCCAAAAAAAATTAACTTCAACTACAACACTAACTGCTTTTGGAGTTGCTTCTTTCCTTACATTTCTTCTCTCTTCAAGAATGCTTCTAGGTACTTTTCAAACATATAGAAAAGGTCGTGTTTCTGGCAGACTCTGGATTTTGAATTGGATGGAGTGGGGTCAAACTAAGTTTTCAACCCAAAAGTAACAGCCTGGATCACAGCTCTCAAAAGACAACTTATGTCCTCATTACCTCTGTTGAAATAATCTAAACCAACACCTACTCATGTATCCATAACCAAGCTCTTTCAAATTTCCTCATCACCTACAGTAATGAAAAAGAATCACTCCAGCAATGTTTGGGCATATCCAGGTTTCACATCATCATCAAAACATGTCCATTGTTCCCTCCAACCTGTGAGATGTAAGAGAAAGGGACCATAGTTGCATTTTGCATTTTCCAGAACTGCCTTAGTACCTTTGGAACTTCAATGTTATTTTCAGATGTTACTTGGCTGCACAGTCCTCAGCAATCTTCAAGTACAGACTAGTTATTAAATCAGTTAGAAGTCATCTCTTTGAACAGCTTGACTTCAGGAGTGTACATCTTACTCTGACTTCAATTTGGAAGTACCCAAGTTGCTGTGAGACTTAGCACTCAGGAAAATTTATCCTTAACAAAACTTCCCATGTGGCAAGACACTGAAGCATCTACTCTGTAAAGTAGAATCGAAGCAACACAGCCGTGGGGACATTGGAACTTCAATGTTATTTTCAGATGTTACTTGGCTGCACAGTCCTCAGCAATCTTCAAGTACAGACTAGTTATTAAATCAGTTAGAAGTCATCTCTTTGAACAGCTTGACTTCAGGAGTGTACATCTTACTCTGACTTCAATTTGGAAGTACCCAAGTTGCTGTGAGACTTAGCACTCAGGAAAATTTATCCTTAACAAAACTTCCCATGTGACAAGACACTGAAGCATCTACTCTGTAGAAGCAACACAGCTGTGGGGACAAGGAGGAACAGGCACTGATTTATCAAGCAGAATAAAAAGCCAAATCAAACCAGCATTTTGGCCAAGACCTCTCTTACCTACAAACAGCCTTACAAGATCAGCAAAACTGCCACATTTTCAAGGAAAAATAACACATTAAAAACTGAATATCAGTTGAAAGAAACCTATTATCTAGCCCAACATTTGAGGCAGAGGATAAACTCTGGATTTGTAATTTTAGGTCTGTTTGTCACTTCCACGTGGACCCCTGCTGACCATTATGGCAGGGCATGTCCAACAGTATGTAGTACAAACACTGTTCAGTCTCATGCCAAATTACTCGCTTTATAAATATTTGGAAAAGGAAAACCTATAGATTTTCAGCTGCATTAGCATTCAGTATGCAGATGTGGGACTGGATAACTTAAAAGCACATTAGAGGTGATCTAATTGCTTTATACAGAAGTGTTCCATATGTTGTGCAGCAAGTTTTCCAGCTGCTCCATTCACACAGACATATCCATGCAGCCCTGCTCACTGCTGGGCCTGGGTAACACTGCACTGTGCAGTCTGCAGAATCACAGCTGAACAGAAGCCTAACATTCACTCTGCTATCTTTTCACAGATAATGTCTTCTTCCAACAGACCAAGCACAATGTTTCAATGAAGAGAAGAGGAAGGGAATTCTGTTTCTTCTGGAGTTCATTCCTCTTCTGAAGATATTAAAGAAGAATACGAAAGAAATTTTAATTTTCAAATCTTGGTAATTCCTTCATATTTGCCTGCCTTTACTCACTTAAACCTAACCCAGACAGGAAGCTGGCGATTTTGAATTAAAAGAAAAGGAGCCAAGCACAGCCTTCTTTTTCTAGCTTAAGGAATTTTACCATTCATTAAGTAAAGCCAAACATTTAAGAAATCTCTATGAAACTGGAACTTATAATAATAAACAACTCTACTTCCAGGTGTAAAAAAATTAAACAAGTCAGAAGAAATTATGGAGT
This sequence comes from Merops nubicus, assembly GCF_000691845.1. Taxonomy (NCBI): domain Eukaryota; kingdom Metazoa; phylum Chordata; class Aves; order Coraciiformes; family Meropidae; genus Merops; species Merops nubicus. The sequence continues at coordinate 62,859 of NW_008587441.1, read as the reverse complement.
ATCTGACCTATTTGGAATTCAGTGACATCAATTTTCATGATTTTATCTCTCTCTCTCTCAACCACTTTTTCAGTTTCTAAAAAAATTCTGTCATCTCCTCAGCTTGCTGGACTCATCCTTAGCAAGCTCTGGAGTCGCTTATTAGTGGCTGACAGCGTTGCCTTAAGCACTTCTGTGTTGCAGCTCATCCCAAGAACAAAATTTAGAGATGGGAAGATGAAAGCAGAGCTGTTGGGAAACTGGGAAAAGCTCTTGTATATGTTGAATTATATCTTGTCTGCTATTAAGTAAACTTACTGCAGTATCATGTAGTAGGACCAAAAGCAGAAAAGAATAATCACTATATTCATATTAAATCAAGACGTGTAATTCCCCTTTCATGTGGCTGCAGCATATCTGCATTTTTTGCTATACTGTAGGTGCAGCAGCGTAATTAGATCAACAGAATATTTATTAATGTATCTAAACCACCCCATCCCAATCCTATCTGCCCCCTCTCCACTGATTTTGGTATACTTTGCTTGAGCTGATGAGAGTAGGCAGTGATCTAAACCAAATTTAAAGTATTTTTCTCCTCATTTATCCTCCCACTGCTCTGAAAGCTCTGTACCACCTGCAGAATTTGATTAGAAATGCAGTTTCTTACCAGTCTGTATTTCTTGAGCAGTGCTACTGGAAGACTACTTCTGCATGCACCAAGTGCTGTACCAAATTTGGTCAGGGAAGAACTAGTCTAAGTTCTTCCCAGTCTCCTGGCATTGGTGAGCAAATTTTTTTTTCTTTTTTTAAATAACCCATGGTTGAGGATAGGCACTTAAAAACACAAATGTGTGCATTATTTGCTGCTGTAGGCTCCTCCTCTTCAAAGGCAGCAGATTTTTTTAATGCTTGAAGTCTTAGCCTAAAGGCTTATTAGGGCTCCCAGCTTCTGGGTTTAAAATGTAAAATTAAGAGGCTACTAGTCTGTATTATTCAAGTGCTTAAATACAACTGTGGTGCTTTTCTCAATTAATGGCTAACTTAGCTATTACTGTCTGTGAGCAGCTTCTATCCTTCTGTGGGAGCTTAATAATCATTTTATTTTTGCATGTTTCTAGTTCAGCTCCTGCTACATAAACTTCTGCTGCAAACAAACGGGCTTGGAGGAAAGAACTGCTGCAGAGAATTTCACTGACTTCTTGGCTGTTGCATGGGAGTCCTCCAAGCACAGTTATCAAATCACCTGCAGTCGTGCATTCAGAGGTAACTGGAAAGATGGTGAGGTAAGATGCAATATGTAGAGGACAGTGAATTCACTTGCAAAAGAACACGTGGCAAGCAAACCCCTAACCTAAGTCATGGCAGGTTTGGTTTGGTTTTGTTTGTTTGTTTTGGTTTTGTGTTTGTTTGTTTTTGGTTTTTTTCTGTTGCTTTCAGCCTCCACATTGCACATGTTGCTCCTCCTTGTGCTGTGGGAAGGCAGTGTCATGGTGAAGGACAGGCAATATGTTCTGCCAGCAAACACACAGCCGTTGAGGTCCCAGCTGGGCATCTCCACCCACCCCGTGTAAAGCAGCACACATTCACGGGCTCTGTATGTTCAAGATGATACATCCACCTATTATTAGAACCCAAAAAACAGCCTCCATATCTTTCCCCTTAATCCAGTGCATAGCTTGGGATCAGAACAGCAGTAAGGCTCAGCCAGAGGAAACTACACTTGGAGACTCCAGGCTGACCTTATTTATTGCTATAGATTTCCAGCTGTTGAAGGGACCTAAGCTTTAAGTGGGGGTACGGTCCAAATACTTAGAATAAGTATTACTGTACAATAGGAGGTATTTCAAATGAAAACCATGGAAATGCTGTAAGGATAACTCAGAAGCTGTCCTATGCAGCATCTAGAAAAAAGACTGCAAAGGACAAAATCCTTAACTGGCAGGTCTAGACCTGAACCTCAGCCAGGTAGACTGGCAGTAACCACAAAAGCTTCCTTTTGAATAGACATGAAGTAATTCCAGCTAAAGACATTAACAGATGTATAACATAATAGTCTACTTACATGAATTTTAGAAAAAGAAAGCAAGCTTACATCTGTGGCTTTCTGAGGAGTATTTATCACTGCTGAGAAAAATCAGAAATGGATAGATAGCAGTCCAAGGCCATCATGTGCAGTGCAGGATGACTGCAACTCACCCAGACCAGCATTACAGAGAGCAAAAAGCTACAATCTCTCAGTGTTTGCATAATGCAAACATATTATTTAGCAGATAGAGGGGTCACAAAAGTTGTGGCTTTTCTGTGTTCTTACTGTGCATAGAACTACACTTTACCCATAATTAAAATAATTTTGCTTTTATGCTTGATGGCCTTGAAGTTGCATGCTGACAAGGACTTTTCTAAACAAGAAATCAATCCAACCTATGTCTGGGCTAAGAATGCTGAATATACTTTTTTCTATTAATTAGATATGCTGCAAATAAATAATTTCATAGGTAGAGCTCAAAAGATAGACCTATCCTATAGCTTTTATAAAGCACCTGTCGACACAGTCAATGCTGATGCTAAAACTCTTTACCTCATGTTAAATATGTATATAAAAAAAAAAAAACCAAACCCTTCTGTGTTATTTGCAAAAGCTGGTAAGTGCTCTGTGGATGCAGGTATCCATACAGCATATGCCTGCCTGCATGGAGTCTCTGTTTTGTCTTTGGAGACAAACTCATTTAATACTACCTAACCTTGACTTTAGCAGCTCTCTTATGCTCTGCAATGTAGATCAGGAGCATTATTTCCCCTGTATATATATAGCACATGATGCCACAGGGTGATGCTGGTAACTTCATTCTATATTTCTTGGGGCTCTTTGTAGCGTTATATGACCATAATTCTACCTTAAGTATTTTTACTTCTAAATATTGTATAAAGCACAAAATAATCATAGCACTTATGCCTTCTGATTCATGCTTTAAAACACATACACAAAAGAAAAAAAACCTTCGCCCTCTACTACTTTCTCATCAGAGCTAGTCAGTGGAAAAAAGCCTGAGATTTTAGGCAGTAATCTTGGTCTCACGTGTATCACGTTGACTCTGGAGTAATTCAACTAAAATCAAAAGAACTATATTCATACTATGGCTGAATTTAAATTAACAGTAAAGACTTCTTAAAACTGCCTGGCAGGACCTTTCTGCCACAACTGCTAATAGGAAGGGAAAAGAAAACCAAACAAACAGCTTTAGTTTTCAGCTTATGAAACGGTGAATCCGTAGATCAGAAGCAGCCCTCCTGCTCCTCCCAGGTCTTTAGTTGGCAGCTACAAACAGCTAATGTGAAATCAAAGCCCACAAAATACAAAATCTTAATGTTTGTTCATTTCTCTTTAGAAAAGAGACAAAAGCTTTCAAAAGCATTATTGTGAATAAAGATGCATCTTTATCCAGAAGCAAGGCATAAGAGTACCTCTTCAAAGTGTCATGCAAAGAAAACATTTTAGAGTAATATATCTGTCTTGGTATGCATATGGACAGAACTATCCTTATCATTAAATGTCTACTCAGGTATTCCCAGTACAACCTTCTTAAATATGGTGTGAACAATTACTGAAAGATAATACATGCAATGATTTTAGGGCATTTTCCACTTGTAATTGTTTGCTGAGAACATTAGAGATGCCAATCAAAACATCAGAGCCACAAGCCTCCTGTCATTACAGTTGCAAGATGAAACAAGAAAATAAAGATCTAGCTCCCCAGAACAACAAGAATGTCCCAAAGGCATAGCTGGGAATGCTGCTGCCCAGCAGGATCCTGAGGTGAACATCTGTCTCTTACTGACCAGAGAGATACCCATGTTTGTGTAGAAAGACTTGCTGAACAGAGTGGAGAAATAACTTCCCTTCCACTAGAGCTTGAATTTCAGGAAGATTTCTTTATCTATCTAATTGGGGTTCTTGGATTTAGGTTTGTATATCAGTCTTTTCCATACAGCAAAACTCCTTCTCCAGCCTTTTAGTACTATGGAGCTCTTGAGAAACCAAGGCTGAATACTCTCAAAAGCAGAGGATTCAAACAGATATCATCAATCACCAGCAAGCAAACATTTGGGTAAAAAAGTAAAGTACTATAATTTATTTCCCCAAACCAATTTCTGGCTAAGGTACCCTGTAATGGTCATAAATATAAGATGCTTAAATGATCATAAAATAATTAATTTTTAAATGTGCAGAATTATTTAAGGATGAGTTATTCAAGGATGAATTATTCACAGTCCTCTTCCTACCTTCAACACACTTTTTAATCTCCCATTTTTCCTTGTCATCCTCCTCAAAAACACTTGAGTTCCCAGACCATTGCAGCAATTCTGTAGTGCTGCCTTGCCCCTTCACAGCATTAAGAATAAGAAAAAAAACAGTGTGACAAATTTAACAACTAATTACAACGAGCTATGTTAGCCATAAACAAACTGCAACTTCATATCACAGAGCTCTTGTCCCTGAAATGCTCTGTGTAATGAAAACTGTTAGAGCTTAATGCAGTAAGGGAAGGGCTGAGAGCACATTGGTAATTTGCAGGGACACTGCGTTTGGGATAACTGCTGTGTCAGTGTCAAGCCAGCACGACAAGTGAGGCTGTGGAACCCAGTTCTCCCTTCACAAGAAATCCCAACATCCTGAGGGGTGGGAGTGCACAGATGAGGTGACCAGGCAATCTTGCCATCGCCTGCCAAGCTGTAGGAATCAATTCAGGACTAAGGCACTTCCAACACTGCTGATCTCAGGTTGTATGAAGCTGCTCCCCTTCTGCTTCTGTCGTGTTGACACAGCGTCGCCAAAGGGCAAAGAACAGGGCTGAGGCAGAGTTAAGGAGGAAGCCCAGGAAGGACAGTGGTGCCTGAAGGGGGTAATCAGCCAACAGAAAGTGTTGATGATGAACAACCTCCACCATACTGGTGGCATATCATGTGAAATGTAATTGTTGCACTGTTGCACTGAATTAGCCTGTTTTCTGTCTCATAGCAAGCTAGGCCATAATCCCACGTGCATGAAAGCTACCTGGACAAAAAGGGTCATACAGGGTTGAATTTGGGGGACAAGTTTTTCATAAAACAATTGTTTCGATTCTCACCTGTGCAAGCTGATCTGATATTGCTGCGGCCCATATAATCATAGCAATTAAATAGAAGAAAAAATGGTAAAATGGTTTAATTACAGAGAGCTTGTGCCTTAGATTAAACTAATTTTAATTTTGGGGGAAAAGTCTGTCACCATTAAGACCATCTGAAACAAAGAAAAACACTTACTTGCGATTACTCGAAAGATATCAATATTTAATTAACTTCAAGGTCAAAATTAGACAATTGTCCTGTATATTCTCAGAAAACACATTCTGGATTTCAGGAGTACATCTAGTGAGTCTCAGGAGGAAACACCATTCTCTGCTTTCTGTGGGAATTGGGCGTGCACTATCTGCAACACAGGGCCCAGAGAGTACCTGAAAATACAAGTCTACCTGTGTGAGCTGCGCAAGCATGGGGCTCATCTGAAGCAAAAGCCAGCAAGCCTCTTATCACCTATCCCAAAATAAAATGGATTAGAAGTACCCAGGCAGATACATCAGCATACAAAATCTGTCAGCGTTGCCAAATACAGGCAGCTCATTTCCTGAGCCCCACTCCACTTTCCTGGGACCTGGTCTCAGGCCAGCAAGTAGCCACACAAGGGCAGAAAGTTTGATCAGTGCCAATCTGAACAAGTTATCTACCAGTGCCATAACCAAGAGAAAATGGTTCTGCCAGCCTCAGCCCTGTCATCTGCACACTGAGGGTAACAACACTTCTTTGTACACAGCTCTGTGTGAGCTGGCTCAGAGGAATGCACTTGGAAAGATTTAAATTTTTTTATAGTAGCCTAGCTGCTCTCCTTGCTTTCCTGTTGTAAGAAAGCTTCCTGAAGAACTGCTGAAGGGGAGCACTCACAAGGTTCCTTTCAGGTAAGATGCTGCACTGGTGGTGCAAAGCATATACAGGAACAAGCCTGCAACTGCAAAAAGATTTTCTAAAAGAACCCAACAACCCCTCTTTTTAATTTTTTTAAATACCTTTAGCAGCATATTCCCCTTTCTAGAAGAAAAAAAAAATTCATAACCACCATCTCCTTTACATTACATAAAACTATACCCAAGTAAAACAGAATTACTATGCCTTGCCAGGAAGTGCCTATATGTAAATTGCCTTGTTTAATGAAGTGCAGCTTAATTCATTGAGATCTAATCTTTCAGTGTGCTTCCCTGGTCCACAAAAAATTAGCAAGGGGCATAACCTGATGCATGGCTGGTATACCTTCCACCCCACCTGTGCTCTGCTATTCACTGTAGTAAAAGCAGTGCTGGAAACATTTAACAAGACTGCTGATAGCACTAATATACACATCCTGCTCAAAACCAAAGCACACACAACACCTCTCTGAGGAAACTAGTGATGCACTTGTATGCATCAACTCTATAGTGTTCAACCAGTTTCTTCATCTCCTTGCCCAGGTACACAATGAAGTGAGAATTCAGTGATTCACAGCCTTGATCCTGTTTGCTGTTGATATAATAAAGCAGGAACAGGTTAACTGAAATCAGCTGTACAACCCCAGACTACCTGAGGGCACCAACAGGCTCTCGCTGCCCTGACCAGACTTAGCAGAGGCCTCCACATTACCCCTGCATTTAACTGTATAAAAGTACATTGGTTACACATATACTGTATGCAATGTGCCTGACTGTGACTTTACTTCCCAGCTCCACCTTGGTCCTGTCTTGTCACCACTGCTCCTCCCAGACGTAGCCGTCCCCTTAGCCAACTCTGGCTGATGCTCATGGATTGCCTCTGGCCCCTTGCTCAGGCATGCTGGCAAGGGCTGGCCCTTGCTGCCTCCATGCTGCCCCTTGCAGAGACTAGGCTTCAGCCTCAGCCACCGTGGGATTTCTCCTAGTGCTAATTTCACATCTCATGGGAGAGAAACAGAATGAGAACTGTCTACGAAGCAGTCATTTCCATTTGTAAATGGGATAGCACAAAGGAGGAAATGAGAACAAATTTCCATATGTACAGTCCCTGCTAAACAATCACCCCTGCAAACCTCCCCACAGCATGCGTGGTGCATGCTGCCTTCTTTATGGGATCAGCCACACAACCAGAATAATTAATCTAGACAGCATCACGTCAGCTCAGAGGATCCAGTGTTACAGAGCTGGATCTCACGCACAATGGTGTGGCCACAAAGATTAGTCATATTAAATATAATTTGGGGCTAATTACTGAAAATCATATCTCAGGCAGGTGCAGACCATGATCAAGCAGTTTTGTTTACAATCACTACATGTCAAAACAACACTTTCTTATATCCACATTTGAAACCTGAACCGCCAGGAAGTGGAGAAGGAACCCACCTGAAGAAGGGAGCACAACGGCTACAGAGGGCTGGCTGGGCACAGGTAAAGCCAGCGTTGAAGCAGGATGGAGCACTGGGCTTGCAGAGCAGCTCAAAGCCCAGCCACATGGGCTCCAAGTGCCTTGGCCTGGGATGGAGGGTGTGCTGGGAGGAATAAGACATGAGGAACAGCTCTACAGGTGATGGATCAGAGGCCCTGTATCTCTGTTTTTGTCATTCCTCATGTCACTGTTATGGCTTAGTGCTAATTAGGCTATGAATCTAATATTTGTAGCATGGCATAAGAAATGTGAAAATTATATATTTTTAAAACCAGAGGTGGACAAAATATCTTATTACACCTGATCCACTTATCTGGGTGTGCTAATATGGTAGAAGGAGAACTAGCCATGGAAAACAAGGAAGTTGTCTTACCAAGAAAGTTAGCCATGGTTTTTGTAGCGGATGCAATAAAAATCTGAATGGGGTTAACTGGACTGGAACTGGCTTCATTTTAGTTAGGCTTGCCAAAGTTAGAGGTTGGCAACACTTGGTAAGGTGGTGACAGCATGTAGCCAAATAAAGATGTCAAGGTGTCCATCAGTTACACCGGTAAGCTGGAGGAGATCCAAAAGAGTGCCATTTGGGCAGGGGGTGG
>NW_008587441.1:47976-54780 GCF_000691845.1 Merops nubicus | reverse complement strand
GTGGTGGAGGGAAGACAGGGAATATGGCTCTCCCTGATGAACTAGGCTGTTTTTCTTCTAGGCTGAAGGCTGTACTACACCTGACCTTAACAAGGAGATGAACCTAACTTTTTTTTTAGGATACCTAATAAAAAGACAGAGGTTCAACTTTATTTTCCTTTATTACTTTCTCCTTTATTTTCAGTTGGATCTTCTACTGGTTCTACACAAACTATTACTAAAAATCAGTGCCTCAGGCCGAACCACATATTCTGGATGAAATGACCATGCTTTTCAAGAATTCATGCATGGTCACTTTGCAGCTTGGAACGCAGCTGATTTCCACACAGGAAAATGGGCATTTAAAGATAAAAGTATCCATTTATTTGATTAGTTCTTTACTCTATTTGGAAACCTTAAGTGCACATCTAGTTGTCCAGCCACCATATATTGTCTTACTCATTTTTTTCAAAAAAAAATCTTTTGAATGCATACTGGCACACCCAATACAGATTTTGGATGTTCTGCTATTCGGATCAAATTTTCTGACACAAGTGTAGCATCCTTCATGGCTGTTCACACTGTATTCATCATCCAGGCCAAGGCTGCTCAGATAACCCTCTAATTTCACTTTGAAGAACTATTTTGCATTGGGATTTGTCTCAGTGTTCACTTCACTGCAGAACTGCAAGGTAACTATGGATAAAAGACCTTCCTCTGTCCTTCAGTGTTTCAGTGGGCACTGGACTCAAGTGAAGAGGTCAGCTACAGTCAAAAGACTGTCATAACAAAGAAGCCTGATTAAATAAGAGATATTTACCATTTGGCTGAGTCCTTCGGCCATTCATAAAAGTCAAACACAATACTTAATCTTTTGATCGGAAACTCTGCATAAATCTTTGACTTGCATCTTTGATGACCTTTAAATTGAATTTGAATACATTTCAATTACCAAGGCAGGAAAATTACCCTGGCAGATGGACCAAAGTCATTACCAATTTACTAATATCTCTACCTTAATGTTTCCTGAAGCTTCTGTACCTGCTTTAGAATCATAAATTATTTTTTATTCTTCAGAGAGTGATGCAGCTTAATTTATTTTTAATCCTAACCCAAACTGCAACAGATGCTGTAATTGTTGGGTGGAATACTTGAGACACTGGCACGTCTCCATTTTGATTTGTTATTGAAGACCTCAAAACGCAATAAATACAAGTACGAAGGACAGAAGCAGAAAGGTGACTTAAATGTGTTGCCATCACTCGAGACAAAGACTGTCAAAAAGTATTGAAGGGTTAAAGTGATCGAGTGAATCTCGAGTAAGAAGGAAGAAATGTCACAGGTAGACTGAGAACCAAACTAGGGAAACAGTGACAGAGAAAAGATGGAAAGCAAGAGTCAAACTCACAGATTTAAAAAAATTAACTCTTCACTAAAAAAGAATCTGTAAAAGGCTTCCTCAACTCATCAATACTGATCTAACAGTCCAGTTAGAAAACAGGCAAAGAATGGGCTACATTGGATGACAGTCCTAATCAAGTATGTTATGGGAGAGTACAACATTCACATTCTCTTGTTAAACAATACTTGTTTTTCAGAAAAAGTGTCAGGAAAAAAGATTCAACAATGTATTTTTTTCATATCTTGCATGGGTTGTCTTGGTTAGAAGGCAGAATTGTGTTCCCCCTCCCTTATCCCTTAATTTTCCCAGATAGAGAGATAAACAAAGAAAGGCAGAGGTAATACAGGTTTACATCCATTGAAAGTTAATAAAAGTGAAATATATTATTTAACAGGGAACAGAAAGGAAGAAGGGTAGGGATTAACAGGGTAAAGGGATTTTAGGGACTAAGAAGGTAAAGAGCACTGAGGCTCCCCAGTACTGGATCTCGCTGGGTTGAGGGTGGGTGAGCAATCCTTAGGTGTGGATGGGGGCAGGGAATGAGTCTGGAGCTCAGGCCCAGGTCCCAGGATGGCCACGGCCACGTGCAGCACAGGGAGCAGCAGCAGCAGAGCAGCGTCTCCAGCTGAACTGAACTGTTAATGAAATTACTCATGCAGCACTCACATGAGGGTAGAAACACTCTGTAAAACGGTGCTGAGTAAACTTTAACATTTTTTTTAACAAAATAACCACTTTCTTTGATCTAATCAGATTCTACCTTAATTTTGAATCACGTATAAATTGTCATGAAAATAATTTGTGTCATCTTTCAAAACCAGGACAAATTTGGCAAAGTACCACATGTAATACAGGGTCTTGATGTAATTAACATCAGTGACTAAAATGCTTATGAAGTATGTGTCCTTGGCTAAGTGCCACACTACCTTGGTCTCAGCTTCAAAAGAACTGATGGGTCAGACCTTACTATTGTAACAGAAGAAGGGGAAGGTTACTGCTGGCAGAACTTTACAGTTTTTTCATACACTACTGAGCCTGCACTGAAATGGAATGATGGATACTTTATGTAACACCATAGACAGTGTTAAGACATAGTGCAAAGCATAAGCAGGACACAAAAACCCATACCCCACCCTTATTTTTTCAAAATCACACTGAAAACTCATCATTTTAACACGTCCCATCTGGGTACACTGGTGGGTTTTCGTTTGTTTTTGGTTTTTACTTTGTTAGTGGCCATGTCCATCGTAGTGCCTACACACATCTTGTAGGAACAATACCTATTGCATTTGATGGGGTAAGGATTGTACTGAACTAGATTCCCTAAGGGAAACATGCTTTTGTCCAGGAAGCTTCTGCTGGAGGCTTGCACTGGAGCTGCCCCTCACGCTGGGCTCAGCTCTCTACCTTCTTTGAAAGCTGCTCCATGGCTCAGTTACAGATCACTACCTAAAAACTCCAGGATTTACTGTATTCTTGTGGCTTGCACACTCCTCCATAGCAGAATGGAAGAGAGAAGTCCCGTCTCTGCTACAGTCTACAGTTTGTTTCTGTCCAGTAACTGTTTCAAGTAAATCAGGCTTTCCAGTATGGCTCAAGTGGCAGAAACTAACCTGAACACATCCTACAGATTCATCTGGCTTGTTGTTAGCATTCCCTAGGAAGCATCAAAAGCCCAAACCATATGGAAGACATCTCACTACTCCCTTTAGCTTGACCAGCAGGCAGTAAAGCTGAGGGCAGACTTTCAGAGGAAGAAAAAAGCCCCACAAATAAAGATGAGAGCACCATAAAGGACCCCTACTGTATGCACTGCAGACATATACACCAAGTCAGACAACCCTGGAGGCAAAAAGGAGGGCAGGACAGAAAGAGCTATTTTGTCTCACAAGATACATTTTGCCGTTTCTTCTAGACTGTCAAAGTAGGGAGATGCTGATTCCCTCTGAGTTTTTCCTGTCCTCATCTCACAACCTTTCATCAGCAATAACGTCACGTAAAAAGGAAGCACAAGATGTTTATTTGACTAAGATGCAGGAGCCAGGTTCACTGAGAGACAGACCAGCAATGCTTCCTGCAGTGTAAAGCAGACACCTTCGTGCTAGTGAGCAATCATGACTTTTTAAACGACTTGACTTTTCTAAACTCAGCATAGGCCAAATAAATTGTGACATGCCTAATTCTGGCAATGTCTTCTATATACAATGCAGTGGATTTTTCATGCACTGCTCTCACTGAAGACTTTCCTGCCAGCTCAAGAAGCACAGAAACCAATGGACTGGAAGGATCTTCTAACACGGCTGTATTTCTGCTTCACAGTAAATTCTGGCTCTCCCTTGTGCTACTGAGCTCTGTTCACAAATGCCAAAGAACTTGTATCTTGGCAGGGCTGTGAAAAAGCACATCACAGGGAGGAATGAATGCTGAACTACTACTGACTGACAGCAGGCATCACAGCCAAAATGTATTTCTAGTTCTGCTACTGACTTCCTACTACTCTTTTTGCCTGTGTTTCCCTTTGTTATTTGTAAAGCAACTGAAATCACAAAATTCTTCAAATATTTAGGTCAAAAATGCAATGCAGGACAACAAAAGGATACACTCACCTAACACAGTATTTTAGTTCTCAGAAGCCTGATAACTTACTGCAATCTTTAAAGTTGGCCAAAGCAGAATCAAATGATGTTAGGAGAAGAAACCATGCTGTGTCCTCAGGTGTGGCCACTGGAAATAATGCAGGTTTATAGGGATAGGTGTTTTGGGACATTTTTGAGCAATTTTGTCCAGCATGTTCCCAGTGCAATGCAGGTTTTACAGCAATAAAGACAGGTGCTATTTATTTTTTTTAAATAAACAGCATCACAAGGTAACATTTGCATGTTATCAAACAGGTTAGCTCATACAGGGATGTGCATATTGCTCCATGACAGTGTCACCATCAGTCAACATCAGGCTTATTGGAAGGAATGCCTTAGAAACAACAGAATGATCTTGCTGCTACAAGGAAAGGCCCTTAACCTTGGCTGCTCTGATAGGGTCTGGGATTTTACTGTTCAGCATAAAGCAGCAAGATGGTATCAAATGCCCTAGCAAAGCTATATATTCTTTACAACTAAGCTGCACACATCAGGTAGCAATATAAGAAGGTTCAATTCTTGGTCTACATAATTTTGCTTGTAGAAGTTACAATCCAGGGAAGCTGTTTCAACCCAGGGAAGAGATTTACTAAACAGGTACCAAGCATGGATTTATGTGAGACGTCCCAGTGGTACAGCCTGTGGGTATTCCTGTACTTGGAAAGGTACCCTCTGCATGGGTACAGCCCCAAGCACATGAATTGAGAATACAGAACCAAGCATCAGCTAGACAAATTCCTTTGTGGTTCTTCCCTCTTTGAAAAGTGGTCCTCCAAAGAAATCCCAGACTAACTCCAGACATTCTTTAGGAAGTCATTAGTCTTTGAGAAATTTGTAATTTGAAACTTGAAGTTCCTCTGCATCCCTCAGGGCTAACCTCTCCTAAATGCAACGGACCAGAGATTAATTACTATGGCTCTCACTCTAACTAGAGGCAGCCTCTGTCCCTTACACCAAGAGGGAGCCATTAGTAATTTCCCCCAGGAAGCACAGTTCATTATATGCTGCTGTCAAGTATAAAACAGCTTTTGGCTCCTTCAGATGCGTTTAGTTTTGCAGCATGACAGAGAATGAAAGGCAACGTGCACTGAACTGTTTGTGTGACAAAAGGCATGACTGCCACTACACAAGTTGAAGCAGCTCAATAGCTGAGAACAGCAGCTTCCTGCAGAGAACTGATCTGGCAAGACTTGGACTCATTTTTGGAGTCAGGCAATAGATCTTCAGGTCAGTACAGAGCAGAAAGCGTACTGAACACAGGCTGCATAAAATTCATCATGTAGCTTATCCCAAATTATCTTTTTGTGAGATGGCCTTACTGCTAAGAGAAGGCTTCATAGGAACAAGGTCTCACTTAGGCTGTGAAAGTGTATGTGAAAGAAATGTTTGACTGCAGTAAATATGAGGTTTAATGTATCAGAGATAAGCGCCTACTAAAATTTTGTTATACTATAATAAGGCTCAGATTTAAATACTGTGGTCTTCACAGAAATGGGGTTTACCTGAGAAAAGAAGATCCAGGCATTCAAATCTGGTACTGACAAATGGTGGGGATTTTGCAACCAACCTTAAAGGGAATACAATGGTGTTCTTGGAGCATGGTGCTCTTCGTTGCATGACAACAACCACTCCCGGCAACCAAGGCAGAATTTAAAAGCACTCAATAATTTGGGGTACTTGCCTTGAAAGTAGCTGAAATATTAATGCCAGCGTCACCTCGGAAACATACCCTTTGCTTGTGACAGTTATTAGGGGAATTCACATCTACGGATACAGGACAGGACCTCCTTTCTTAATTCACCTCCTCTCCCTCCTGCTCCCCAAACTATCTCCCGCACCTGGGAAAAGGAGTAAATTTCATATTTTAATAAATAGAATCATAGAATCATTGAGGTTGGAAAAGGTCTCTAAGATCATCAAGTCCAACCACCAACCAAGCACTACCATAACCACTAAACTATGTCCTGCAGTACCACATCCATAAGTTTTTTTGAACACTTCCAGGGACAGTGACTCCAGCACCTCCCTGGGCGGTTTGTTCCAAAGCTTTACCACTCGTGCAGGAAAGAAATTCTTCCCAACATCCAATCTAAACCTCCCCTGGTGTAACTTAACCCCATTTCCTTTCATCATATAGCTAGTAACCTGGGAGAAGAGACCAACACCCACCTCACTCCAGCATCTTTTCAGATAGTTGTAGAGAGCAGTAAGGTCTCCCCTCAGCCTCCTCTTCTCCAGACTAAACAACCCCAGTTCCCTCAGCCACTCCTCATAAGACATGTTCCTCAGACCCTTCACCAGCTTCGTTGCCCTTCTCTGGACCCTCTCCAGCACCTCAGTATCTTTCTTATACTGAGGTGCCCAAAACTGAAGCCAGTACTCAAGCTGTGGCCTCAAATAGCCAAATTTGACTATTGAAATTATGGATCTCTCTGGTATGGTATTTGGAATAGAGAGCAGGAAAATAAACAGAATTTTTTTCTACTTCAGTGAAAAAATGAAGATACAATTTTGCATAGACAGATCAAAATATTTCTGTAAAATGAAACTGTCATGAAAAGCATCTAGAGAACAGCAGGTGACACTTGTGTCTGCTCTGACTCTGTAAATTTCACTTGAACAAATTTTGCTAGAACTCCTCCATCTATCAACTTTTTCACTACAGCATTTGGTTATGTTACAGCTACCAGCTTACTTAGCTGCATGATCATTCTGTGCATGGAAACTGTCCCATCCTTTCCCACTGTTCTTCTCCAAAACCTGCTAAGCTCTACTATATTGCTTCTT